>NW_025814601.1:0-165134 GCF_018902025.1 Drosophila willistoni | reverse complement strand
GATTGCTCTTCTGCTCTGCTCCGTAGCATACATCGTCAGAGCACAGAGCAATAGCAAGAGCAAAAAATTTTCGATACGCTCTTTGTAGTTGTAGCAATAGCACAAGCATTAAAAAGCGAGATGAGAGCGGAGCAAGCAAAAAAATAATTTTTGTGGCTACTGCTACGGAGCATTTACTTTTCTGTTTATTTGTTTAACACACTAAATACTTGCTACAAGCAAGAAACGTTTGCGGATGCGACAGAAAGAAGAATGCAAAAATCGGCTTCTGTCCATGCGTTGTCCTCTCACAATTTTTTCACTCAGCTTTCAGTGTTCTCATGTTATGAGCAAAACACATTTCTCATTTCTTTCGACTAGCATTTCAGTATGAGCCTGATGTTGAATATTACGCTGGAGTTTTTTTATCCAGGTGAATGGTTGCTGCCCTGGCTAAATTAAGATTTTATGACGTGTATCCCAACCTGAACAGCATAGTTTTCAATGATTTTTTTTTGACCTGTGTTTGGAAAACTTAATTATTTCTGTTTTTTAAATTTTTACTCTCTGTATGTTTTTATGATCATTATAATAAAATACTTTTTATATTTCTATCTATAATTATTATTGTTTTGTATTATTATATTATGTTCATCAAAGCATAAATTAGTTCAGCTAAAAGGTAACACGAAATTCTTTGACTGTTAGGCGTTACGAAGTTCGCCGGGTTTGCTAGTATAATATAAAATACAAAAACACAAGCAAACAAAAAAATGATTAAATACGATTTTTCATACATACATACCTAATTATTGTAAACCACAACATACTTATTACACAAAAAGAATAAAAAAAAAGAAAGGAATTTAGGGAAATTCAAGGGAGCATGAAAAATGAAATGAATAAACAATGTCAATCATCAATGAACGTTAATAATAAAATAATTATAAGATTTTCAAACATTACCGATCATACTAATAACAAACATAATATTAAAGGTAATTTAAAAAAAAAAAAAAAAAAAAACTATAATAATAAGATCTATAAGGAATTAAGCACTGAACACAACGAAACCATGTTCTTCAATATTTAAATAAGAATTGCCGACACAAAAGTTTTTGCTTTGTCACTTCGAAAAACTTTATTTGTTGTCTCTTTCACTCACGCAGTGTTATATGTATGTATGTTAATTTCTTTAAACAATATTTCGGTCGAGCCCCCAAAAATGTAGCGTTGATTTAGCGATCGTTACTATATTTATTTATTTATTAATATTTGAATTGTTTGATGACAATCGAGTTCAATATATTGTTAGAATTTAAACATACTTATAGAAATAACACTGGACTAGTTATGGACCTTGACGTGCGACTCAGTTGACAGTCTCTTTGCGAATAATCCACGGCCTCTTTAACAAGCTCTCTCTCAACTTATATAATGATCCTATGCCCTGCTCTCTCTACTACTACTAGAATGTTCGGCCACTACGCGTTTGTCTCTTCTCTTCTATCACTTTGGATTGCTCTCTCTCAATGCCATTTCCCACATAGATATAGAAAAAAAAAAAAAAAAAAACACAACAACAAAATTGATTCAAATAAAATATGTAAAACTATAAACAAAAAACACTACTATAAAAATAGTATAACTTTCCCCAACTTTGTGATTCCCAAGGAACCCTCCCAAGTCAAAGGGTGCAAACCAGCCTCTGGTTTTCATACTCAAAAAAAAAAAAAAAAGAGAACAAATAGTTAAACGACACATAAGCTGTTTAAACCAACACATAAGTTGTTGTACAAATTTTTTTCGTGTTCTTATTGCGCTAGACGGTTATATGTGCCCACAAGTTTGTGTGTATGTGTAACCGAAACCTGCTGTATTGGACAAAACTAAAAAAAAAAAAAAAAAAAAAAATACACAAAACACAAAAAAAAAAAAAAATAAAGTAAAAAAAAAACTATATATCAATTTTGAAACAACAATAAAGATGTTGAATACACATAAAAGGTGTGTCATAGCTTAATCTGGTGAAATTCACGGCTGATGACTGTCCGCCTTAGTTGGGACTACTGCAACGAGCTGTTTCTTAACCAATGTCTAACCACTTTCCTGAAGGGACTTCGTGGACCTTTAGGTTCAATAGTTCGAGGCAGAGACCCCACGGATATCGTTACAGCATATGAAATAGCAATTGCGGAAAAGAAATTTTATACTAGTCAAAGAGAAGCTAGGCGAATAAATCAGAGCTTTGAAAGAACAACGTATAATGGTCGAAATTCGGAATCGTTTGGGCTCCGAAACCAACAAAAAAGGGAGAGAAATTGGTCTCAAGAGGGAAAAACAAATAATTACAGTAACAACAATCAAAGACCATTTAAACAAAAAAAGTACGACAATGAGCAACAAAGTGACCGACAGAGACAGAAAAATTGGGGAAACTATAGTACCCAAACTAGAAATTCCAACTTCTCTAACCAGTCTGCAAAATCCAACACAAACAACAGTAATCAAATAAAAAAAGAGATGAGTTGCACAACATTAATGATGACCAAAATTTTCAGTATGTAGCCTCAACATCCAAGCAGGCTACATAACCAAGCACACACATGGCTCGATTTTACCATATGTTCAACTTCAATTCCCATTTGGTAAAAAATTAAACCTTTTGATCGACACAGGGTCTACTACTTCTTTTATTGACCCTCAATTTGTTCCAAGTGAACAACATATTAAACTAACCTAGCCAAGAATTATAAAAACAATTATAAATACACATGCACTATATTCAGCATGTTTACTAGACATGTTTAATGAATTTAACCAAAATGGTACACTAAAATTTTTATTATTTAAATTCCATTCATTTTTCGATGGCCTTATAGGAGTCGATTTACTAAAAACATTGAAATCAAAAGTAGACTTAGAAAATTTCGTGTTGATCACACAAAATGCTAAACTCCCAATACTCACAAAAAAAAATTCAGGAGAAAAGCTAGAGGTTGAGCATTCAACCAGAAAACTAATCAAGATCCCTGTTAACCTTAAAGAAGGCACTTTTCTTTGTCAGGAAATACAACTAGATAATGACCTTTTTATTTCAAACGGATTATATTCAGCAGAAAAAAACTTCAGTTGGGTCGAAATAACAAATTACTTCGACTCACATAAAAGTATATGTTTTGACCAACCACTTCAAGTAAATTCATATTCCAAAGGTCAGCGTATAGAAGTAAACATCGCTTTCCAAAATGATAATAAAACAGGTTTAAGCTCATTTGATTTTAACAAAATAATTAGAACTGCACATATCAACTCAGAAGAAATCCAATTATTAAAAGACATTTGTGTTGAATTTTCTGACATCTTTTATGATGACAGTAAGCAACTATCATTTACAAACGAAGTCAAACATAAGATTTTGACGAAAGATGATATCCCTATTTATACAAGACCCCATAGGAATAGGTTCCATGAAAGAATTGAGGTAAAGGAACAATTAAAAAAATTACTCGATAATAAAATAATAAGACATAGTCACTCTCCTTGGAGTGCACCAGTTTGGCTTGTGCCAAAAAAAGCCGATGCCTCAGAAAAAAAGAAAGTGGCGTCTAGTTGTAGATTTTAGATAAAAGACAAGTACCCTATGCCAATAATAAACGATGTCTTGGATAGAATTGGGAAATCGAAATATTTTTCAATACTGGATTAAGCCAGTGGTTACCACCAGATAGAGATGCACAAGGACGACATACAGAAAACAGCATTTTCGGCGGAGGGAGGACATTTCGAGTTTATCAGAATGCCCTTTGGCCTGACTAATGCACCTGCAACTTTTCAAAGGGTAATAGATTCCTTATTTGGTGACTTATTTGGACCCTGTTGCCTTGCATATATGGATGACATCATTGTTTTCTCGCCATCCTTACAGGAACATATCCAACATTTAAAAAAAGTCTTCAAGAAAATTAGAAATGCAAATTTAAAATTACAACCGGATAAGTCTGAATTCCTGAAAAAGGAAATCGAATATCTGGGTCACATTGTTACCCCCGAAGGGGTAAAGCCAAACCCGACAAAGATTGAGACAATAAAGAAATTCCCTTTGCCTACTACACAGAAACAAATTAAATCATTCTTAGGTGTCATGGGTTATTATAGAAAGTTTATTAAAGATTTTGCTAAAATAACAAAACCACTAACTAAACAACTGAAGGGAAAATCTAAGGTTACTGTTGACGAGGACTTTATAAAAACTTTCGAATATTGTAAAACCTTGTTATGTAATGACCCGATCCTAATATACCCTGAATTCGATAAACCGTTCATACTTACTACAGATGCAAGTAATGTCGCTTTAGGGCTGTTTTATCTCAAGGAAACTTGGGATCGGACAAGGCGGCGAACTACTCTACCGTCGAAAAAGAGATGCTTGCCATAATTTGGGCAATTAAGTATTTTAGACCGTATCTTTTTGGTCAAAAATTTAAAATTGTCACTGACCATAAGCCCCTGACATGGCTTATGAGTTTCAAGGAACCAAATTCCAAATTGGTGAGATGGAAGCTCAGACTGTTAGAGTACGATTACGAAGTTATATACAAAAAGGGGTCTCAAAACGTGATTGCTGACGCCTTGAGCAGAACAACACTTGATATAACTTAAATGACCAAGAATCAGTCGAGGCGACATGTGAGGAAACCGTACATTCAGGCCTAGAGAACATTTCACATAGAGCAATTTCGGACAAATGTTTAAACGATTTTAATATCCAAATTATCTTAACAAAGATCCAGTTTCTAACATCAAAATCGAAAGCCCGTTTAAAAACAAACTTCGCCGCATTATATCAGAACATTTTTAATAAAAAAGTCGTGAATAGAATTTTGAAAACTATTTTAAAACCCAATAAAACTTGTGCAATTTTTACCACTGACACAATATTTAAAATAGTACAAGAGGTTTTTTCACAGTTTTTTTCAAACAGTACACTCTATAAACTTCTTAGATGCACAGAGTTTTTGGAAAAACGTACCACACAGGATGAACAAGAAAAAGAAATTAGAGACTATCACTATTATAATAATCACAGGGGAATTGATGAAACTCTAGCCCATTTAAAAAGAACAATATATTTTCCACATATGAAGCAAAAAATTACTATCGATTTGTACACCATTAACCATCAAAAATGTTTTAACAATAATAGACAAGTTTTCAAAATTTGCTGCTGGGTACACTATACCATATACCATATACCATAGCCTAAATATAGTAAAATCAATCAAACATTTTATGTGCACTCATGGCATACCTAAAAAGATTGTTTGTGACCAGGGTGCAGAGTTCGCAGGAAATCTTTTCATTGATTTTTGCACTCAATACAATATCACCATCTCACATCTTTTCAACAGTCTTCAATCATATCAGTCAGTCATATCTGATCAAAATAAAAAACGAACTTTAAAACTAAACGAAGAAAGGAAGGATCCACCAGAAGTGGAAACTGACGAGACAGTATTCAGAAAAGAAAATAGAAGAAATAAATTGACTCCTCGCTTTTCAAAACATATTGTCACTAAAGATAAGGGGGTCACATTTATTACAAAGAAAAAGCAAAAAATTCGCAAGTCAAAAATAAAAAGATTGACAAGAAAGCCTTAGCAAAAAACCAGGTATACATATATCTATATATATAAAATTCTCGAGTGTGTGGTGTTTGTTACCAAACTACTCCGAAACGGCTCGACCGATTCTCACGAAATTTTTTATGCAGATCGTGTAGGACTGAGAATCGGCCAACATCTATTTTTTATACCCAAATAATAAATAATTAAATAATAGAAAGCAGTCGAAAATTTAAAGTTAGGAAGATCGTTTGAATTTAGTACTTACTGAAATAGCAGTGCCTACATAAATTACCAGCATTGGCAATATTGTTCAAAATCGTATAACTATATTATGTAGCATATAAACCAGTGTTTGCATTTGCTGCTACATAGCAGCAATTTCAATAAAAATATTGCTCTGCTCCTGCTACTGCTCTGATTTCGAAGGGCTACGTTGCATAGCAGAGAGCACAAACGGAAAACGATTGCTCTTCTGCTCTGCTCCGTAGCATACATCGTCAGAGCACAGAGCAATAGCAAGAGCAAAAAAATTTTCGATACGCTCTTTGTAGTTGTAGCAATAGCACAAGCATTAAAAGCGAGATGAGAGCGGAGCAAGCAAAATAAATTTTTGTGCTACTGCTACGGAGCATTTCCTTTTCTGTTTATTTGTTTAACACACTAATACTTGCATACAAGCAAGAAACGTTTGCGGATGCGACAGAAAGAAGAATGCAAAAATCGGCTTCTGTCGCATGCGTTGTCCTCTCACAATTTTTCACTCAGCTTTCAGTGTTCTCATGTTATGAGCAAAATACATTTCTCATTTCTTCGACTAGCATTTCAGTATGAGCCTGATGTTGAATATTACGCTGGAGTTTTTTATCCAGGTGAATGGTTGCTGCCCTGGCTAAATTGAGATTTTATGACGTGTATCCCAACCTGAACAGCATAGTTTTCAATGATTTTTTTGACATGTGTTTGGAAAACTTAATTATTTCTGTTTTTTAAATTTTTACTCTCTGTATGTTTTTATGATCATTATAATAAAATACTTTTATATTTCTATCTATATTATTATTGTTTTGTATTATTATATTATGTTCATCAAAGCATAAATTAGTTCAGCTAAAAGGTAACACGAAATTCTTTGACTGTTAGCGTTACGAAGTTCGGGTTTGCTAGTATAATATAAAATACAAAAACACAAGCAAACAAAAAATGATTAAATACGATTTTTCAACATACATACCTAATTATTGTAAACCACAACATACTTATTACACAAAAAGAATAAAAAAAAAGAAAGGAATTTAGGAAATTCAAGGGAGCATGAACAAATGAATAAACAATGTCAATCATCAATGAAACGTTAATAATAAAATAATTATAAGATTTTCAAACATTACCGATCATACTAATAACAAACATAATATTAAAGGTAATTTAAAAAAAAAAAAAAAAAAAAACTATAATAATAAGATCTATAAGGAATTAAGCACTGAACACAACGAAAACCATGTTCTTCAATATTTAAATAGAATTGGCCATAGCATTGATGTTATGTATAACCATTTAAATAATACTTTATTTTTTTTTTTGCTTAAAATTATCCCAAAATTTTTTCAACTAAAGAAGACAAAATCACAGAAATTTTAGCAAAACGAAATGTCACAATTTCATCGCAAGAACATTTATATAGATTACTTGAAATAGATACATTTGTAAACAAAAACTAATGTAATATTTTACCTAAAAATTCCAATGTTCAGAATTAAAGACTATAAATTCATTCATTATACCATTGCCAATGACAAGACTATATATCTGAAAATACCTAAACATGTTATTTATAAAAGATATAGTATTAAGCCTCTTAAAGAGAAAATTATTTTTTTGCCCCAACGTGGGATACAAATTATCTACAAGGAATCATCAATGGACAGAACAACCGGAAGTTCTGGAACCAGAAAGGGAGTTCGTTTGTTGGTGTTAAATAGACTTAAAACCTAGCATAGACAACCTCACCTGGAAGCAATCAAAGCGCAACTATATTTTCATCCTTTGAAGAGGATCAATTGTTCTCAAACCACCACCAGTCGCTACTAATTTCGTTTAGACCACCGCTATGGCCCTCACTTCAATCCAGGGGGGAGGAGTTACCTACACGGTCACCACACCAACGAATTCACCTTCAACTACACAAACCATGGACAACACATCAAAAAGGGCAACAAATAACACATATGTACATATATACGTACGTACATATTTACACACATACATATATCCATACATACATATATAGACACTTACATATATACATACATACATATATACATACATACATATATACATAATTAACTGAAGGAGAGAACGGCATTGTCGCCGATTAAAAATGATAATTGTGTGTTGAACGTCAAACAAGGCGGAGGTTTTAATTTTATAAAAAAATACTAAAAAGTAAATAAACACAGGGAAAAGTTACTCTTTTCCTCGAACACGACTTGGCCAAGATGTTAACTCGTGCGTTGGTGTATGATGCTATAGTCCCGCTAGGTGGGGAATTCTTTGGCGAGAGAATTCTTTATGTCGATAGACTGTACAGGTACATCCAGGGTATCTACACTGTGAACCTCTTCCAAGTAGAATTGATTGCCATTCTGTGGATTGGCAACCGTAAGTGTTGATGTATTCATCATGCTGATACAAATTGGTGCATAACACTTATTATACGTTGGAAGTACACAGAAGGCGGTTTCAAAGTTCTACACCGAAATACATAAGAAACTTTTAATATATTCATCATGGTGATGCAAATTGGTGCATAACACTTATGATCATTGAATATACACAGAAGGCGAGTGTGATGTATTCATCATGCTGATATAAATTGGTGCGTAACACTTAAATACTTCACATTTGAAGTATACATCATTCTGATTCGAATTGGCGCATTTGTTACGAAACTATAATAAATATATTTTGATACTAACTTTATAAATTGTGCATTTTCTTTTGATACAGATCTGATGACTTCAGATCAGTTCACCGAGCAAGTATTATCCGTTTGCTAATGATTAGCAAGAGCCTTTGACAGATTTTCTTGGGCATCGCAATCAATAAAATATTTCCCAATGCACACATTTTCGAATGTATAGACTCTTGCATCGAACTGAATGGAGTAACTACCACAGAAAATTAATCATTGATTCTCTTGGTCAGCTGTTGTTGTGGCTACAATTTGCTCTGGCCAAATTTATGCAATGCAGCAAGTTTGCCCATAATTGAGACCAAGGGAAACTGCAGGATATTAATTTAGAGTTTGCACTAACATTTTGATTACTTCACATGTCTGGAGGATGCACTTCAACGATAAGGCAGAAAGCAGTGTGTTATTAACACATACGCACATACGCATAGCCATAGAAATATTGTATATATTGACACATACACAAATGTAGGTATATATTTTGAGATGGCTTAAAAAGCCAAAATCTTAATACTAATTAAAATTATACAAAGGCAAATTACTTGGGGCCAATTAGGATGAACAAGACATGGACATGTGTCACATTTTAAGCGATATTTTATAGCCAAAAAGAAGAGAAAGTAATTGCAACTGCATCTAAGAAAATTTAATGATTATTACATTCGAGAATTTAATATGTGAAATGAAAAGATCATTATCCAAGTAAAGGATAAAGAAACAAAAGATGCCCTAACTTGGCTTATGGTTTGATACAACTAAACACAACATTTGACGCTTTCATTAGAAAATTTAAATATTTTAGATGATTGTATGTATTATTCACATATTCTTTAAGGAAATAATGAAGGATGTATAAAGGAACTAACCATTATTTTACATTTTTTCAACTTACATGAGTTTACTTATATTATTTGAACTAAATATCAAGAACTATATTTTAGATGGCATTTCCCAACTTATTCTAATTAAGTAAATTAAGCGCCGACTTTTATAACTTTGTTTTAACTAGGTGTAAAACAATATTAAAGGCGCGTGAGATGTGGATTGAATCGCCTTAAACATATTGAATACCTCTGAACAATTGACTTTGTAGGGATTATAAAGTAAGCTAATCTATTAAAATAAATTTATTCATTAATTGTTTAATTAGTTGTACTTTTTCCAAATATTTCTAACTGAAACATTCTGATAAACTCGAAATGTCCTCCCTCCGCCGAAAATGCTGTTTTCTGGATGTCGTCCTTGTGCATCTCTATCGGGTGGTAACCACTGGCTAAATCCAGTATTGAAAAATATTTCGATTTCCCAATTCCATCCAAGACATCGTTTATTATTGGCGTAGGGTACTTGTCTTTTATCTAAAATACCCGGCGATTTCCGAACTTGTCTGGAAACTACTGTAGAATAGAGGCCAGTTCTGAGGATTGCCATCAAATGTTGGAAGCTCTTTCGGTATCGCTTGACGGCTGCAAGTTGTGCCGCGCTTGGTATTGCTGTGTTTAGGTCTACGTCCATTCGCACTTTACTCTCTAGATAGTACGATGCCCTATTTGGATTATCCGTAAAATTCCAGGGCGCCCTCGGCGTAGCACTTAGGTGCGGTTGTTCGCGTGTCGTAGCACGCGTGTTCTTTGAGGTTAGGAACGGCAGCTGCGGTGCCTCGTGATCGTAATGACACGTGTCACGTACAGCTGTGTGTGACCATCGCTTTTTGTTTTTGATCCGGTTCTGGTAGGGGGCCCGTTGGTTTTGCTGGTAACGAAGTAGCCGGTCATTGTCTTCCTGCATGCATTTCTTGCAAAGATATATTCACTTGATAATTCTTTTGTTGCCATGGTCTACCAATGTGTTTATACTTTTAAGCGATGTTGATTAGTTACGTGACCTACATATGTAGGTCGTAAACGGTTGACCGTTGAGGTTATGTATCACAATTTAGTGATTGGTTATGCAATCATCGAGGGTAACCGTCGAGTTGAGTTAATTAATTAACTTTTTTCGGTTCCTTTAGTGGTTTACCACTGTTAGATTAATGTAGAATTAATCTGTAGAATTAATTTATAGAATTAATTCATGCCCTTTATGGCGTAATTTATAGAATTAATTTATAGAATTAATTCCTGGCATAATTCATAGAATTGTTGAGTTTGGCGCTAAGGTTCGATGTTTTAGCGGGCCCACATGAAAACACTTCACTTCTCACGTGATACTTCATTTATTTCTTCCACTTGTATTTCTTATGCCGCTATAAATTAATCGCCCTTACTCGCGGTTGTAACCAAACTGTTCTGTCCGCCGCTTAGTAACAAGTATAGAAGCTAACATGTAAGCTTAAAGCGCAAGATGCAACGGTTAATTTCCCAGCACGTAGTCTGGCGCTTAAGTATAAGTATGAAAATGAAAGTGGATGAGTGATATGGTGGCTGCGTCGGGTCTGCTGGGCAGTTATCGGATTTCGGCGGCAACAACAAGTCTGCATTTATATTTATGTCAACGTAAACTATGTAAATTTTAAAAATCCAAGCAGCCGGGTTTTAGTCACCTGTCATTCGAAAAGTTGATATACCTGAGACGAAGCCAGAGAAAGTCAGTTAAGTTTTGAGTTCTCACTAGAGCACACAGCTCGAAAATCAAAATTCAACACAGTTTTTTTTTCGGCAAATAAACACTTTATTTATCTTAGATTTAAGCGTAAAGATATATATTTTTTTTTTTACTTTTATAAATAAAAATAAAAAAAACTCAAAAAAATCTGAAAAAAGGTGAAAAAATTTTTTAAAAAATCAATATTTGCTAATAAACTGACAAAAGTATTCAGGTATTTAATTTAATCTGCTTTGGGTGCATATTTTGGAAAACCATAGAGCCGAATTGTAGGAGCCGGTTTTAAACACTAATACTGACCACTGTACCAGGTACGCCTGTACTGATCTGTCTGTCTCTTGTTTTACCTACACACGTGAACACTTACCCAGTGTGAGTCAAGGTTTTGTATTTTAACTAAACATATTTGAATATAATTACCAACTTGCAGCTTGCAGGACGAATAATAATGGACGTTGATTATAATATTTCTAAATACTGAACCATCGACGATCATCACATCCTGAACACGAATCTACACAGGGTAAGCTACGAAGATTAGAATTTTTATAAATGAATTTTATAATTTTTTTTCTCACCTAATAGACTCATCCACAAACACGTTAAAGATACACAGAAAGCGAGTAGTAGGTTCGATACACAAATATATACGATACATTTGATGTATTCATCATGCTGATACAAGTTGGTGCATAATACTTATACACGTTGGAAATACACAGAAGGCGAGTGTGATGTATTCATCATGCTAATACAAATTGGTGCATAACACTTATACACGTTGGAAATACAGAGAAGGCGAGTGTGATGTAATCATCATGCTGATACAAATTGGTGCATAACACTTATACACGTTGAAAATACACATGCCAAGTGTGTAATGCTATACCGAAACTAATGAAATATACTGATGCAAGGTGGTGCAAAACACATCCGAAACCGAAATACATAAGAAAAAATTTGATGTATTTATCATACTGATACAAATTGGTGCAAAACACTTATGATCATTGGAAATACACAGAAGGCGAGTGTGATGTATTCATCATGCTGATACAAGTTGGTGCATAACACTTATACACGTTGGAAATACACAGAAGGCGAGTGTGATGTATTTATCATACTGATACAAATTGGTGCATAACACTTATTATACGTTGGAAATACACAGAAGGCGAGTAACACTTATGTAACACGTGTAACACATAAACACGTTGGAAGTACACAGAAGTCGGTTTCAAAGTTCTACACCGAAATACATAAGAAACTTTTAATATATTCACCGTGGTGATGCAAATTGGTGCAAAACACTTATGATCATTGGAAATACACAGAAGGCGAGTGTGATGTATTCATCATGCTGATACAAATTGGTGCGTAACACTTAAATCGATGAATCTATAAAGACTTTTGAGATACACTGGTCGAGTGTTAAGTTGTTCTATGCCGAAATACACACGAAGATTGACGATTCATTCAAATGAGACGCGGAGACATTTGAAGTATACATCATTCTGATTCGGATTGGTGCATTTGTAACTGAACTATGTAATAAATATATTTTGATACTTACATTATAAATTGTGCATTTTCTTTTGATACAGATCAGTTCACAGAGCAAGTATTGGTATTTCGAATGTGTAGACTCTTGCATCGAACTGAATGAAGTAACTACCACAGAAAATTAATCATTGATTCTCTTGGTCAGCTGTTGTTGTGGCTACAATTTGCTCTGGCCAAATTTATGCAATGCAGCAAGTTTGACCATAATTGAGACCAAGGGAAACTGCAGGATATTAATTTAGAGTTTGCACTAACATTTTGATTACTTCACATGTCTGGAGATGCACTTCAACGATAAGTGGACGGAAGCAGTGTGTTATTTACACATACGCACATACACAAATGTAGGTATATATTTTGAGATGGCTTAAAAAGCCAAAATCTTAATACTAATTAAAATTATACAAAGGCAAATTACTTGGGGCCAATTAGGATGAACAAGACATGGACATGTGTCACATTTTAAGCGATATTTTATAGCCAAAAAGAGGGGGAAGTTGAAAGTCTGAAAATTTAATTCGTAACATAACCCAACAACTCATATGTATGTATATACATACACATGTTTGTATATCTGTCATAAGCTGCTACTTAAGTGCTTGTCTTAATCCTTTTTACTGGTTCTGAGACCTGCATAGAAAACGTCTCTGGCCCTGTAATTACAATGTAATTGCAACTGCATCTAAGAAAATTTAATGCTTAGTACATTCGAGAATTTAATATGTAAAATGAAAAGATCATTATCCACGTAAAGGATAAAGAAACAAAAGATGCCCTACTTGGCTTATGATTTGATACAACTAAACACAACATTTGACGCTTTCATTAGAAAATTTAATCACTTTAGATAATTGGATGTATTAGTCACATATTCTCTGATGAAATAATGAAGGATGTACAAAGGAACTAACCATAATTTTACAATTTTTTCAACTTACATGAGTTTACTTATATTTATTTGAACCAAATATCTAAGAACTATATTTTAGATGGCATTTCCCAACTTATTCTAATTAAGTAAATTAAGCGCCGACTTTTATAACTTTGTTTTAACTAGGTGTAAAACAATATTAAAGGCGCTTGAGATGTGGATTGAATCGCCTTAAACATATTGAATACCTCTGAACAATTGACTTTGTAGGGATTATAAAGTAAGCCAATCTATTAAAATAAATTTATTCATTAATTGTTAATTAGTTGTACTTTTTCCAAATATTTCTAACCCTACTAAAGATAATGGAAAAAAGTTTTGTTAACTACAATATCGGATAATGTTGAGGATCGAAAGGATTGCGTTAAATTATAAGTTTATCTTTATTAAGTGTCCATACACTTTCAAATGCGGAAAAGGAAGAAACAAAATATACAGAGTTACAAAGCATCTTATATCGATAACCTACAAGCTTAGTACAATCGATATAACCAGGGATAAATACAGGGCTGCAAACAGAAACATATGATATTTTCAACACCCTTCCTCAATATGATTCTGTGTGCCACTTACAATTACTTTCTTAGTTTAAATTCAATAACTTGACACAATGATTATGCTTTTGCTTAGACAAATTTTTCGTTAATATATCAGCTACCATGTCCTTAGTTGATATATAGTCCAGATCAATCTCGCCTCTTGTAACAACTTCTCGAACGAAATGATGTCTGATGTCAATGTGTTTCGATCGAGCATGAAACACAGGTTCTTGGCCAGAGATTGAGCACTCAAATTTTCTCCAAACAATTTCGTAGATGTCCCAGCGTCTCCTCATCCAATCTCGATCAACAATCGCCTCAAATGCAAAGCCTCTTTCGCCGCTGAAGACATAGCCATGTATTCGGCCTCTGTGCTGCTCAACGCCACACTGCATTGTTTTTCTGACTTCTCAGGAAATAGGGCCACCTGCCAAGAAAAACACGTACCCTGTGTACGATTTGCGGTTGCTCACATCACCGCCCCAATCTGCGTCAGCGTATCCCGTAAGAGCATCTCCACACGATCGGTAGTGCAACTTAAGATCCTTCGTTGCCGCCAAATACCTCATAACATGCTTAACTGCTGCAACATGTTCACTGTGAGGTTCCTTATTCCTTTGCGCTAATTTGATAACTGAAGGTAGATATCAGGTCTTGATGTTAATGCAAGCCACATCAACTCTCCGATTGCTGACTGATACATTGTCACATCCTGTATGACACATTTCTCGTCACTGCACGCCACTTGGTAACAGCATCCAATGGAGTAGCAACTGCTCGACACACTTCCATACTATGTCTTTGAAGCATGCCTTTTATGTACTGAGCCTGATTCATCACGATACTGCCTGTATCATAATTCGGTCTACTTGCATGCCCAAAAACTCTCGTAACGGACCCTTATCGACGCATTCGAATTTCATCGCAATCTTTGCCTTGATTGCGATCATGTCATCCATCTTTTGGCAAGCTATAAGTAAATCATCTACATATATTAGTACCAAACAAAGTCTACCTTTTATATCCTGTTGATAAAGGCACGGCTCGTTCTTGGAAGAAGTGAATCCAATATCACATAGTGCTGTATTCAACTTGGCATTCCACTCCCTTACTGCTTGTTTCAATCCATATATAGCTTTATTCAGCCTCAACACCTGTTGTGAATTTGCCTTATCCACATATCCCTGAGGCTGCCTCATATAGACGACTTCGTTTAGGTCACTGTTAAGATAGGCTGTGCACACATCCATTTGGTGCAGATATAGCTTCAGCTCCGCTGCTATAGCCAAAACTAGCCGTATCGTTTCGTAACGACACACTGGTGAGAAGGTTTCGGTATAATCGACGCCGTTTATCTGTGAGTTTTTCCGAGTTAACATGACTTAAGTGATTATGTTTGTGGATTGGGTCTGGCAACTCTGCTGAGCGGGGCGAATTGAACTAAAGACGAATCAAAGACGAGGCAGTCGAACCGAAGAGACGAGCGAAAGCGGTTGCAAAAAGACGAAAGACGAAACGACGCGAAGCAGCAAAGATGACTAATTTCCAACTAAATCTAATTAAAATAATCAAATAAATAGTTTTACATTAAAATAAACTAAAATACTACAAAATTTATTACTTACTAATAAATTTATTACATAGGACAAATTCCTACAAATATGGGGGCTCAACCTATAAAATAGGCGTGACTGAACCTACAAAGAAGGCATAGCTCAACTTATAAAGAAGTAAAAAGTAATATCAGTGAGTGAGAAAGAGACAAACATACACAAAACGACGCAACAGTGGAATCAAACAACGGAAAAAAAACAGCGCGAAAACGAATAAGAATTAGCATCAAACGACGAAAAATTGGCGGCTGACGACGAAAAAGCGGCAAAGAAACGGTGAAAAAGTTTTCAACGAACGACGAAAAAGTGTTTGAATACCACAGTTATCGGGTGACGTGGCAAACGACGTATATATACATATACATTATGTATGTACAATATTAGTGTGTGTGCGTAAGAGAAAGAACTATGAGCAAACTTGAAGACTTTGTGAACGTGCAAGAGGCACTGAAAACCGAAAAGAAATCTAATATTACATTGTTTCACAAGTTTATATACGAAGAAGAAGGCGATCGTGCAAATCGCCAACGACTAAGAAAGTTTGAAGGGTTTGATTTTGATTGCAACAGCGATTTATATAAAAGTAAAGTGTCTTATGTGGAAAGAATTTAACAAATAACGATTTAGTGATTATTTGTAACGTTTTGGGTTTATCGCATGATAAATCGAATCTAACTTCCCATTTATTTCGCAATTTGCAAGCTGTAAATTTGCTAGCTGACCTTGACACAGAGAATGATCAAAACGAAGATGACGACGATGAGTGCGAAAGAGATGAAGATGTAGGCAATATGCAAGACGAAGACGAAATGTTGTCAGTAGTGAGCGACGAAACGAATTTTAGAACAGCTGCAACAAACGAAAATATGCGAAACAAAACGAAAAAAGCGCGGAGTTACATAAACAATTGTCAGAACGGAAAATAAAGAAAGGTGAAAGTGTTCAAGAATATTTGTTGAAAATGAAAGAGATGGCATCACGGGGTAATATAGAGAACAGTGCTCTTATGCAGTATGTAATTGACGGAATTAATGACTTGAGTATGAACAAAGCAATATTGTACAATGCTAATAACCTAAAAGAGTTTAAAGAGAAAATAAAATGTTATGAAAAAATGCGGGAAAAGTCAAGTAATCAAAAAAGTGAGTCTAAGAACGTTCAAATCAAAAAAGAAAGTGTAATGAAATACGAAAATAAAGAAAGTGGTATAAAATGCTATAACTGTGGGCAAAAAGGACATATATCTGAGAATTGTGACAATAAGAGTAAAGGAAAAAAGTGTTTTGGTTGCAATAATTTTGGTCACATAGCAAAAGACTGTCCAAATAAAAAGCCTGAAAATAGCACAGATGTTCGTAATACTAATAAAATATCAGCTGATCATATGTTTATGTGTAAACAAGTATCAATCAACAATGAAAAGTGTATAGCCTTGCTTGATACTGGTAGCAAATATAATATCGTAACGGAAACAATTTATAATCGTTTGAAAAAACCTAAGCTCGCTAAAGTTGATAAAGTTCTATACGGTTTCGGAGATAAAAAGAGAGTGGTACCTATCGGTTCGTTTACGGGAAGGCTTTTCGTAAGCCAAGAACAGTTTGATTTGGTTTTTTTAGTGGTATCATCTGAATTCCTAGATGATGAAGTGATTTTGCGAGAAGACTTTTGTAAGCAAGCCGAAATAAAAATCAATCGCGATGGCGTACAAATCGGGAAATATAATGATGAAACGGAATTAAGTTCGGTAATGAGAATAAAGGTCGAAAACGACGAAATTGACATTGACTCAAATGCATCGAAAAGTACAAAGTGCGAAGTGAACAAACTTATTAAAAACTATAAGCCGGAAAAGTTAAAATCGACAAATGTTGAAATGCGTATTGTTTTAAAAGACGATAGTCCAATTTATTCGAGACCACGCAGATTCGCTTTTGCTGAACGGTGCATAATCGATGACCAAGTCGATCAGTGGCTGAAAGACGAAATAATAGAACAATCCGAGTCTGAATTCAGCAGTCCGGTCGTATTAGTAAAAAAACGCGATGGCACTCCACGTCTGTGCATTGACTACAGAAGAATAAACAAGATTTTTCGATTATAGCTAAGCCTCTTACTGATTTATTAAAAAACGATGCAAATTTTAAATTCAACGAGATTCAGATAAAATCTTTTAATTTGCTAAAAAAATTGATAACACAGAAACCTGTTCTGCAAATATTTAACCCCAAGTTTGAAACAGAAGTACATACAGACGCATCGATTGATGGCTTCGGAGCAATTTTAACGTCATGCGGATGCGCTTAGTCGCTACCCCGTTATGATTATAACAGAAGATTACATACACAGTAAATTAAAGAATGCCCAAGCACAAGACCACCAATTGAAGGCCATAATCGATATCCTCGCTCAGAGAACTTCTCATAACATCTAGTTTATGAAAGCTGGCATACTTTATAAGTTGGTTGATGATGAAGAACTAATTGTAGTTCCCTCTACTCTGCAACGGGAAATTATTAAGCATGCTCACGAAAGAGGTCACTTTTCTGTGAAAAAGACGAAGGAAATAATTGCAAAGGAGTACTATATCCCAAAATTAGATGAGAAAATACAACACCAAATAAGATGCTGCATTCCACGCCTAACACTTAATCGAAAGCTTGTTAAAAAAGAAGGAGAACTGCATCCACTGCCGAAAGAAGAACTGCCTTTTCAGACGTTCCACATCGATTTTCTTGGACCCTTAAAGTCAACTCACAAGCAGTATAAGCACATTCTTGCAGTTATCGATGGCTTTACAAAATTTTGCTGGTTGTACCCGACGAAAACGACATCTACGAAGGAAGTAATCACAAGACTACAACAACAAAGTTTAATTTTTGGAAATCCAGTTCAAATTATTTCTGACAGAGGTTCTACAGAGTATTGCAAGGCAGAAAATATCGAACTTCACGCAGTTACGACTGGTCTTCCACAAGCGAACGGACAAGTCGAACGCCTTAACGCTGTTATTATATCCGTGTTGTCTAAGATTTCGATAGAAGACCTAGCAAATGGTATAAGTTTGTCGTTTGTACTGATTGGTACAAAGATGCACACAAAAAACGACCTTAAGCTGAAAGAAATAATACACGATGAGATGATTCAGATTTTAAACGACAACAGAGATGATCTACGGAATATAGCGAAGCAGCAGATCCTTCGTATGCAAGAAGAAAATAAGAAGACCTACAACTTACGTCGCAGACCTATTAGCTATTAAAAGAACCCAACTTGGAGGAGGTTTGAAGCTGAAGCCCAAATATTTAGATCCGTACCGCATTACCATGGTAAAGGCCAGAGATACATACGACGTGGTCAAAGATACATTGTTTAACGATGGTCCTAGGCGAAGCCGTGGGTTCCCTGTGACATAGACGACCAGGATGCATTCGAGGCGAATGCATACTAGGATGGCCGAGTTGTGGGATTGGGTCTGGCAACTCTGCTGAGCGGGGCGAATTGAACTAAAGACGAGTCAAAGACGAGGCAGTCGAACCGAAGAGACGAGCGAAAGAGGTTGCAAAAAGACGAAAGACGAAACGACGCGAAGCAGCAAAGATGACTAATTTCCAACTAAATCTAATTAAAATAATCAAATAAATAGTTTTACATTAAAATAAACTAAAATACTACAAATAAATATATTACATAGGACAAATTCCTACATATATTAGTACCAAACAAAGTCTACCTTTTATATCCTGTTGATAAAGGCACGGCTGGTTCTTGGAAGAAGTGAATCCAAGATCACATAGTGCTGTATTCAACTTGGCATTCCACTCCCTTACTGCTTGTTTCAATCCATATATAGCTTTATTCAGCCTCAACACCTGTTGTGAATTTGCCTTATCCACATATCCCTGAGGCTGCTTCATATAGACGACTTCGTTTAGGTCACTGTTAAGATAGGCTGTGCACACATCCATTTGGTGCAGATATAGTTTCAGCTCCGCTGCTATAGCCAAAACTAGCCGTATCGTTTCGTAACGACACACTGGTGAGAAGGTTTCGGTATAATCGACGCCGTTTATCTGTGAGCACCCTTTAGCCACCAACCGAGACTTATACCGCTCCACGCTTCCATCGCCACTCCGTTTGATAGTATATACCCACTTTGAATCAATCGCTTTTTGTCCCTTGGGTAAATCTGACAGTGTCCATGTCCTATTTGCCAACAGAGCTTCATATCGCATTTCCAAACCTGTGACTGTTTGAGCTGGACCTGGGGATTCAACAATCGAAACCACATCATTCGGATCCTTGAACATTACATCCCGTTTCTCAACGACCTCTCGTTTTTCTTTGTCATACAACCTGTATGCTTTTGATACCAGTGAATATCCTACGAGTCGATATTCTCTGCCCTTGGCCTGAAACTTGCTTCGTCGTGTCTTATTTAATGCAACTGCTATCGATCCAAAAATGCGCATACCCTGCACATTGGGTTTCGTTCCAGTCCATGCCTCATAAGGTGTCATACCAACTAAAGCTGCTGTTGGTGATCTGTTTCGAATGTAACACGCTGTCATTATTGCCTCTGCCCAGAGAAACTCCTGCATATCCGCGTGTACAAGCAAACATCTAGCCATCTCGACTAGCGCCGGTTTGCTCGTTCAGCCACTCCATTCTGTTGAGGGCTATATGGAACCGTCAACTGACGCACAATTCCATGATCCCTTAAGTACCCATCAAAACGCCTGTTGATGAATTCTCGGCCGTTGTCACTTCTTATTGCCTTCAATTTTTGGCCATTGCCTTTCTCTTTAAATTCCACGAATTTCTCGAATACTTCATCCTTCGATTTTAGACAATAAGCCAATATTCGTCTCGACATGTCGTCTATGAATGTCAAAAAACATGAAGAACCGCCTAGAGAACGTTCTTAAAAGGTCCACATACATCGGTAGTTACCAATTCCAAAAGATGCTGAGCTCTATGTTCAGACGCTGACGGGAAAGGTTGAGTATGAATCTTGCTTCTCATACAAGTTACACATGGCATATTCTCGGAAAAATCCACATTTTCCATGCCAGTCACCATCCTGCGTTTAACAATATTCATCAGACTTGAATAATTCAAATGACTATACCTGTATTGCCAATCTTCTGCACTTATTTGTTTCGCTCCAAAGCATCGATTGCCTGTCTCCTTAAACACAAAGAGCTTTCCGTGTCTCTCTGCTATTAGCACCATCTCGTCGTCTTGGCAAACCGTCGCTGAATTTTTGTCGAAAGTCACAGTGCATCGCCTATCGACTGTTTGATCAACCGACATAAAATTCGTCTCCAACCCTGGTAAGTGCAAAACATTCTCCAATTTCAGCTCGCAAAATCCTGTTTGTACAAGCACGTCACCTCTCTTTTATGACGTGGTTGTTGGCCAATACAACATCTTCCTCATGTGCAACATAATTGGCAAACATACTACGCCTGCCACATAAATGAGCCGTTGCTCCTGAATCCACACACCAGCTCGAAGCAACTAGATTTCCTGCCTGTGCCGCAGCTAGAACAGTGTACGATCGATGTTGTGATTGCCAATTTTCCTTTGGATTTTCTTGAAACTTTGGGCAGTCCCTCTTATAGTGACCTCGTTGCCCACAACTGTAGCACTCTTTATCCACCAGAGACCTCTTCTTACGAGTTGGATCTTTTCGCACATTTGCCTGGTATGCCCGTTGCTCTTCTGGGGTTGACATTCTCTCGTTACTCCTGCGATCTCCTTCTTCCAGCAACTTAAGCCTTAGACTGTCCAAAGAAGGAAGACTATCACGAGCCTCCATCGCAATAACGAAGTTTTGAGATTCCTTTGGCAAACTTGAAAGTAATATGATTACCGCTAGTTCGTCTTCTAGCTTAATATTCACTTCAGCAAGTTTGTCCTTAGTAGAGAAGAACATATTGAGATAGTCGCTCATCTTGTCCTCTTTCAGCTGCAACCCAAGCAACTTTTTATATAGCGACACCCTCCGGACTGGTCCGCTTGGCTCGTATGTTTCCTTGAGCTTATCCCATGCTTCCTTTGCTGTAGCACAATTCTTGAGGTAAACCAACTGAGACGGTCTTACACTCAGCGTTATCGTCGCCAACGCTTTCTGATTCTGTGCATCCCACGCAGCAACCGCATTCGCTTCCGTAGGCCTCGTCCTGCTATGGAGTTCCATAATTCCGCACATTCCGTGTGTCTTTCCGCACAATTACTTTTCGCCAGCCGCGAAATATCTACTTAAACTTTTAACACAAATCCTCCTGCCCTGCCGTGTATCTGGGCCCATAACCTGTTAAGGATCGAGTGGATTGCGTTAAATTATAAGTTTATCTTTATTAAGTGTCCATACACTTTCAAGGGCGGAAAAGGAAGAACAAAATATACAGAGTTACAAAGCATCTTATATCGATAACCTACAAGCTTAGTACAATCGATATAACCAGGGATAAATACAGGGCTGCAAACAGAAACATATGGTATTTTCAACAGATAAATAAGAAAAACAGGAACAGAATATTTTCCAATATAAACTCTAGTTCCAGTAACTTTATTTAAATAAAAATGTTATGTTTAAGGATCAATCCAAACATAATTCAAGTGTTATTACCTTGCATCATAGGTTCTTTTTGGTATTTAAGATTTTATAATGAAAGTTAAGAAACATTTAAATAAAATCTCTTGTATCTTATCATTTAATTTAATCAATTTATATAAAACATTATAAATATTTATATATACACACAACCAACAACCAAAATTTAAGACACATTTAACTTATTATAGCAAATAATACTTTATTTTATGTCAGGCATAACATCTGAACTTTTGCTTTAGGTATACAAAATATAAATATATAGAAACAATTATCCTAAACGGAAAAAATCAGTTCACTAAATAACATATATACATAAAATAAAGTTACTAAAGAGCATTTGAATTGGCACTTTAAGAATTTCACAACTCTATCTTCATTCCCTTTTAACCATTCATATATAACAGTCTTTATTAGTCGTCGGACGGCAATTGCATTGGGGATTAGGCTTATTACAATGCCTAAGGATATTTAGTCCTTTAGACTATTTAAGTATTTTTAACCAACGGGCTCAAAGCATAAATTTAAATTGCAATTTACTTGAGGCTTTTCAGCAATGAACAATTTGAAATTTCCCAGATTATTTTGCTTGTGTGGCTTTTGTTTTAATGGAATTGTGTGTTTTGTTTGATTGTGAGTTAAATATGTGAAAATTGTGTGCTTATTTGTGAATAATTGAATGCATAAATTTCAATAGAAAATATTTTGGAAATTGCTTGAGTATAATATGAATTTAATTGGCCAAATAAATTGACAATAGGTGAACTAAAAAATATGATTTAGTATGTTTTCTTCATGTGAATTGTTTCAACAGTTTTCTACCGACACACACATATCAACATAAAGGCAACTTACAGAGGAACGACGCTTGTACGTCGCTCCATCAAAAATCCGGTTTTTTTCATCGTCTGCAAAGTAAAACGGACGGGGTGAGACGGTGTTGGCTAAGCAGGCCTACTCACTGTTTTCTCGAATCGCCTCCAACACGGTCGTGATTCCGCTTAAGGTTTGATAGGGCCGGTTGCGGTCGTCCGATCAGGGGGTGAGGGGCGCCAGTTGCTCCTCCCCGCCTCTCTCGCGCATTCCTGTGTGGTAGTGGGGTGGTCGCACACCACCAACATCAACGTCGATAACTGAAGCAGCTTAGATAACTGAAGGAAAATTATTATCCTGGTTTGAGTCATCTCGCATTTTTGTAATTTGCGTTTTTGCTGCTTTTTTGTCTCCCTCTTTGTATACAGCTGGATAATCTGACTCGTGGTGCGGACATCAAGCTGTGCACTGGTCAGGCAAACCGGGCCTAAATGCCCCGATTTCGGCACCTGCCAACCCCGCGGAGTGCGTCGAAAGCTTTTAAGCTAACAAGGGGAACTTCAGGTATGCGAATCACCGATTTGGATGAATTTTGGATATTTTGTAGAATACCCCGTTATTTGAAGCTGTGTGAAATATTTCAGCGCACTATTCTATATTTTAATAATAAATCGACTTTAAAGTTATAGCTTTGGTGACTTATAAGTAAAACATAAGGTAAAAAAATACGGGAGATAATCAAGTTTTTCAAATTACGGTTGCGGAAAAGGGCGTGGCAAAATTTTTATACATACAAAATGTGTGCATTTACCAATCGAATATACATACCAAATATGGTGTCTCTAGCTGGAATAGTTTTTAAACGATTTTTTTAAATTGCGGGGGCGGAAAGGGGCGTGTCATAAATTTGAAATAAACTTGATCACTCTACATACTACACGAGTCTACATACCAAATTTGGTGGCTCTAGCTCTTACAGTCTCCGAGATCTAGGTGTTCATACGGACAGACGGACAGACGGACGGACAGACGGACATGGCTAGATCGACTCGGTTGTTGATCCTGATCAAGAATATATATATCTTGTGGGGTCGGAGATGCTTCCTTCTGCCTGTTACATACATTTTGGCGACTTTAACATACCATTTCACCCTATGGGTGTATGGTATAAAACTGCGGCCCACAATATATGAGTTACACATTCTTTAATATAACATCCGCTGTTCCATTTTTGTATAGGTTTTCCAAAGAAATTTTTTTTGGTTTGTAAATATATGTTTATATCGAATGCAAAAAGTAAAATTTATTAAAAAACATTTTAAATATAAATGAAATCATCTACAAAGTATGGGCTAATCTATACCCTTAACTGGTTCACTTGTTTTGATAATTTGAAAGTGGTTAAAAGAAAAACTCACTTAAAACATTTAAAATATATTGAACCAGCAAAGTTTCCCAAATCTTGGATAAGGTATACTACATTTAAAATTTGCCATGGCCTTTCAAATGTACAAGAAACTCATCCTTGTTCCATTACACAAACACACACGCAGAATATTATAATATCTTTTCTTTCTTCTTCTTTTATATGTCATGCATTTCTGAAGCATTTGAATCGTTTTACCAGTTAAGCAGAAAATACTCGCAGAAAAAAAGTACAAGAAAAAAACAGAATCTAAATTAACGTAATGTAATTTGACATTTCGGCAAATTCGGAAACAACTTCAAACTGAAACTTTTTGACATTTATTGGACAGACTGCATGGGTTTGCAAAACGAATCAGATGACACACATACTCACCTACAGGGAGATAGTGAAAAAGATAAGTAAGAAATATAATAGTTGTATATGTATATTCGCATACACTGACATTAATTTGGGCAATTTTGAGACAAATTTCTACAACTTATCAACAAGCCAACCTTTCAAACGACCCTTGGAAAGTTTTCATTATATGTGGTTTCTCTATCTCAGCATCAGGGAAAACTTTTACTACATCTTCTCCTTTCCCTCATTTTCAAGCCAAACAAACTCCTTCCTTTCCATCTTCAAGATAAAATCCCATTTACAACTTCATTTCGAGAATGCAAGAGGTGGGATAAGAATAGGTTGTTGTTGTTATACGAAGCATGTGTCGTATTAAATTTTCTTGCGGTGTTGCCGCAATAAATCTCAATTGAATATGGAAATATTCAAGTTGAATTTAAGAACAATGTGAATGTGGCTTACAAAAGGAAGTTCAAACACCTATATCTCTATATAAGAACCTATTAAAAAATTGTTACTTTAAATCTTAAAACATGTTTAAGTGTGCTTACACGAATACACATTCCCGCATAAGAAATATAATTTTTACAGGATATCACATTGTCCAATTTTTATCGCTCACTTGTGTAGTGAATTTTTTTAAGTGGCATGAACATCGTTGCGTGTTTTTGACAATTTCCAATTCCCTCTCTTACTCATTCTCCGCCTCTCCCTTATCGTCTTTTTCTACAATTGTTGCACAATTTTTTAATTTGTTGCTTTGCGAAACTGAAAAATGGTTTAGAGAATTTTAATCTAAAATGGGTGGGTAGAAAACTGTTGAACAATTCACATGAACAAACCATACTAAATCATATTTTTTGGTTCAACTATTGTCAATTTCTTTGGCCAATTAAATTCATATTATACTCAAGCAATTTCCAAAATATTTTCTATTGAAATTTATGCATTCAATTATCCACAAATAAGCACACAATTTTCACATATTTAACTCACAATCAGACAAAACACACAATTCCATTAAACAAAAGCACACAAGCAAAATAATCTGGGAAATTTCAAATTGTTCATTGCTGAAAAGCCTCAAGTAAATTGCAATTTATATTTATGCTTTTAGCCCGTTGGGTAAAAATACTTAAATAGTCTAAAGGACTAAATATCCTTAGGCATTGTAATAAGCCTAATCACCAATGCAATTGCCATAAAGACAGTTATATATGAATGGTTAAAAGGAAATGAAGAGATAGAGTTGTGAAATTCTTAAAGAGCCAAATCAAATGCTCTTTGGTAACTTTATTTTATGTATCTATGTTATTTAGTGAACTGATTTTTCCGTCTTAGGATAATTGTATTCAAAAAACTCAATTCTGAAATATTTATATTTTGCATATCTAATTTAAAAGTGTAGATTTTATGAATGTCAAAAAACGAAGTATTATTTGCTCGAATAAGTTTAATGTGTGTCTAATTTTTGGTTGTTGGTCGTGTGTATATATAAATATTTTTAATCTTTTATATAAATTGCTTAAATTAAGTGATAATTTTCAAAAAATTGTATTTAAATGTTTCCTAAATTTCATTATAAAATCTTAAATACCAAAAAACCATATGATGTAAGGTAATAACACTTGAATTATGTTTGGATTGATCCTTAAACACAACATTTTTATTTAAGTAAAGTTACTGGAACTAGAGTTTATATTATTTTGTTTATTTTGTATAAAGAACTGCTATAAAGTACAATTACATTGGTAAATATTCTGTTCCTGGTTATGTTATTTTCATTATCTTTAGTAGGGTTAGAATTATTTGGAAAAAGTACAACTAATTAAACAATTAATGAATAAATTTATTTTAATAGATTGGCTTACTTTATAATCCCTACAAAGTCAATTGTTCAGAGGTATTCAATATGTTTAAGGCGATTCAATCCACATCTCAAGCGCCTTTAATATTGTTTTACACCTAGTTAAAACAAAGTTATAAAAGTCGGCGCTTAATTTACTTAATTAGAATAAGTTGGGAAATGCCATCTAAAATATAGTTCTTAGATATTTGGTTCAAATAAATATAAGTAAACTCATGTAAGTTGAAAAAATTGTAAAATTATGGTTAGTTCCTTTGTACATCCTTCATTATTTCATCAGAGAATATGTGACTAATACATCCAATTATCTAAAGTGATTAAATTTTCTAATGAAAGCGTCAAATGTTGTGTTTAGTTGTATCAAATCATAAGCCAAGTAGGGCATCTTTTGTTTCTTTATCCTTTACGTGGATAATGATCTTTTCATTTTACATATTAAATTCTCGAATGTACTAAGCATTAAATTTTCTTAGATGCAGTTGCAATTACATTGTAATTACAGGGCCAGAGACGTTTTCTATGCAGGTCTCAGAACCAGTAAAAAGGATTAAGACAAGCACTTAAGTAGCAGCTTATGACAGATATACAAACATGTGTATGTATATACATACATATGAGTTGTTGGGTTATGTTACGAATTAAATTTTCAGACTTTCAACTTCCCCCTCTTTTTGGCTATAAAATATCGCTTAAAATGTGACACATGTCCATGTCTTGTTCATCCTAATTGGCCCCAAGTAATTTGCCTTTGTATAATTTTAATTAGTATTAAGATTTTGGCTTTTTAAGCCATCTCAAAATATATACCTACATTTGTGTATGTGCGTATGTGTAAATAACACACTGCTTCCTTCCACTTATCGTTGAAGTGCATCCTCCAGACATGTGAAGTAATCAAAATGTTAGTGCAAACTCTAAATTAATATCCTGCAGTTTCCCTTGGTCTCAATTATGGGCAAACTTGCTGCATTGCATAAATTTGGCCAGAGCAAATTGTAGCCACAACAACAGCTGACCAAGAGAATCAATGATTAATTTTCTGTGGTAGTTACTCCATTCAGTTCGATGCAAGAGTCTATACATTCGAAAATGTGTGCATAGGGAAATATTTTATTGATTGCGATGCCCAAGAAAATCTGTCAAAAGCTCTTGCTAATCATTAGCAAACGGATAATACTTGCTCGGTGAACTGATCTGAAGTCATCAGATCTGTATCAAAAGAAAATGCACAATTTATAAAGTTAGTATCAAAATATATTTATTATAGTTTCGTAACAAATGCGCCAATTCGAATCAGAATGATGTATACTTCAAATGTGAAGTATTTAAGTGTTACGCACCAATTTGTATCAGCATGATGAATACATCACACTCGCCTTCTGTGTATTTCCAATGATCATAAGTGTTATGCACCAATTTGCATCACCATGATGAATATATTAAAAGTTTCTTATGTATTTCGGTGTAGAACTTTGAAACCGCCTTCCGTGTACTTCCAACGTGTTTATGTGTTACACGTGTTACATAAGTGTTACTCGCCTTCTGTGTATTTCCAACGTATAATAAGTGTTATGCACCAATTTGTATCAGTATGATAAATACATCACACTCGCCTTCTGTGTATTTCCAACGTGTATAAGTGTTATGCACCAACTTGTATCAGCATGATGAATACATCACACTCGCCTTCTGTGTATTTCCAATGATCATAAGTGTTTTGCACCAATTTGTATCAGTATGATAAATACATCAAATTTTTTCTTATGTATTTCGGTTTCGGATGTGTTTTGCACCACCTTGCATCAGTATATTTCATTAGTTTCGGTATAGCATTACACACTTGGCATGTGTATTTTCAACGTGTATAAGTGTTATGCACCAATTTGTATCAGCATGATGATTACATCACACTCGCCTTCTCTGTATTTCCAACGTGTATAAGTGTTATGCACCAATTTGTATTAGCATGATGAATACATCACACTCGCCTTCTGTGTATTTCCAACGTGTATAAGTATTATGCACCAACTTGTATCAGCATGATGAATACATCAAATGTATCGTATATATTTGTGTATCGAACCTACTACTCGCTTTCTGTGTATCTTTAACGTGTTTGTGGATGAGTCTATTAGGTGAGAAAAAAAATTATAAAATTCATTTATAAAATTCTAATCTTCGTAGCTTACCCTGTGTAGATTCGTGTTCAGGATGTGATGATCGTCGATGGTTCAGTATTTAGAAATATTATAATCAACGTCCATTATTATTCGTCCTGCAAGCTGCAAGTTGGTAATTATATTCAAATATGTTTAGTTAAAATACAAAAACCTTGACTCACACTGGTAAGTGTTCACGTGTGTAGGTAAAACAAGAGACAGACAGATCAGTACAGGCGTACCTGGTACAGTGGTCAGTATTAGTGTTTAAAACCGGCTCCTACAATTCGGCTCTATGGTTTTCCAAAATATGCACCCCAAAGCAGATTAAATTAAATACCTGAATACTTTTGTCAGTTTATTAGCAAATATTGATTTTTTAAAAATTTTTCACCTTTTTTCAGATTTTTTTGAGTTTTTTTATTTTTTATAAAAGTAAAAAAATATATCTTTACGCTTAAATCTAAGATAAATAACTTTATTTATCATAAACACTTGTTTATTTGCCGAAAAAAACTGTGTTTTTGAATTTAGATTGTAGAGCTGTGTGCTCTAGTGAGAACTAAAACTTAACTGACTTTCTCTGGCTTCGTCTCAGGTATATTAACTTTTCGAATGACAGGTGGCTAAAACCCGGCTGCTTGGATCTAAAAAATTTACATAATTTACGTTGACATAAATATAAACGCATACTCGTATTTAAATGTTCAGAGTTCAATATGTATGTGGGAATGGGAATGAAATCGAAAGTTATCAATGATATCGATAACAAACAATCGAGATATAAATGAGAGAGTTTTTTGGCGTGACGAACGTGTTCCTCGTAGCTGCTCGAAAAAAGAATATGTATACTAATGTAATGTATAATAAATTATGTTCAATAAAACGGTATGGAATATTGAGTAAAAAAGGCCTACGAATTTGGAGATCGAAAGTAGGATTATGTTTGCGTACCACATGTATAGCATACTTTCTATACATATGTCGGATAGTGTTGGTTAAGTCAAAGCCTAGTTAGTTCCAATTAATTGACAAGTGTGTCAGTTGTAACCCTGGTTGAGCATCTAAGCAACCTTAGCAACTAATGTTGAGAGCTGTCTTCAGGTCAGGTCCTATATAAAGGGGAGCCTCGGGCTAGAGAGCTCAGTGTATGTACAACCTCCCCGGGAACTAGCCGTACAGTTCAGAATACAAGTAAAAAAAAAGTGAAAGTAGTGCAAAGTACAAAAATACAGTAAAAGACAATGAGTGATTTAAATAAAACAGAGGGTATTATAAAATTTATCAGATGTTTGCAACCCACAGGAGGGAGACGGTTCCGACCCATAAAGTATATATATTCTTGATCAGCATGAGAAGCTGAGCTGATATAGCCATGTCCGTCTGTCTGTGTGTATGCGTTTTACTCAGCCGTCTTAAGAGCTATCGGGCGGAATTTTTTTTTTGGGGTTTTTTATTACCCGGGAAAAACAAAGTAATAAAACCATCAGGATCGGACCACAATATCATATAGCTCTAGAAGAACTAGAAGAAACATTTTCATAAAAATTGGAGTATGCTCCATGTTACCATGCCATGCCAGGTAACCATGTATGGTATGACGTCGTCAACGCTCACCTCCACTGAAGAAACGATGGTTGCAAGTGCTGCGCAAGCCCCTGATTCATCGATTTGTCCTGGTGCTGATGTGTCCTGGGTACTGATTTTTGGCTAGAACACAAGTTCGTGATCGACTTTGATAAGATGCACATAAAGTTCCACTGGGGTACCATGCCCTTGCTCCGCGCCTCCGAGGCGCCACGAAATCCGATATACTTGATAACTCCCGTCTGTTTGGCGCCACGCTCCGACACGCATGTCAGATTGCAATGTGCGACGACTAAGCCGGCGTTACCGAGCTTACTGATGGAAGACTGTTACACAGAGCTGCCGGACGATATCGTCCTGAGCACCGGCGTCGTCCAACCAGTGGCCGGCCAATTTTCGGCCAGGATATCGAATCTAAGCGCACACGAGAGAACGCTGCCACCCACACTAGTTTTGGGCGACTTAGAAACGGTAGAAGTGGTATTACCAGACAGATGCGAAGATGCGAGCTCAGATTCTGTCGATTGGGACCGATTCGGGGAAGTGGACCTGTCGCCTACAAAACAACTAATGCTAAAGGAACTTTTGAATCGCTATCTGCCTATTTTTGCCCGAAGCGATGACGAGACTGGTCAAACCAACTTAGCTTCTCACCACATCGATACCGGCACGCCCTATTAAACAGATGGCCCGAAGAATACCTCTTGCGCGCAAAGCTGAGGTGCAGCAACTGGTTGCTGACATGGAGAACAGAGGCATAATTCGCCCGTCCGTCAGTCCGTGGTCGTCGCCGGTGGTGCGTGTCCCAACAAGATTGATAAAGTGCTGAGCTGGCCTACACCTCGAAATACCAAGGAAGTGCGATCGTTTTTGGGTCTTTGCTCATACTACCGCAAGTTTATACCCAACTTCGCTACTATCGCTCGACCGCTCCACCAGCTGACTGGGAAACTTCGACGCTTTGAATGGGACACTCACTGCAGTCACTCCTTTGACACCTTGAAGCAGTGTCTAACGACAGCCCCCGTCTTGGCGTTTCCTAATGACACCGGTCAATTTATTCTAGACACGGAAGCCTCGAATTCTGGGGCGGGAGCGGCGCTCCATCAACTACAAGATGGACAAAATCGAGTATTATAGTAAATGTTTCCAACCAGTAGAACGTAACTATTGTGTAACACGTCGAGAGCTCCTCGCCGTAGTCCGTGCCACTAAACACTTTCATCATTATTTGTATGGCCGTCCGTTTTTCGTACGGACTGACCATGCATCTTTACAGTGGCTGTACAACTTTAAAGAACCAGAAGGGCAGATGGCACGTTGGATAGAACGTCTGCAACAGTACGACATGCAGATTCAGCACCGAAGTGGTACACAACATGGTAACGCTGACAGCCTCTCTCGCCGACCTTGTAGCGACTGTCCCACATGCGAAAGAGTCGAACGGAAAAATGGAGTGGCCGTGTTGTTTACCCAAGTCCTGTTACCCGACCTGTGCAAGGAGCAAGATGCGGACCAGGCCCTCGGTAAGGTGCGCGATTGGATGAACAAGTCCGAACGACCGCCTAAAACAACATTGTGGGGCGAGAGCCAGAAATTAGAGCTTTGTGGCATCTCTACGACCGATTAGCCTTTGATGAAATAGGAGTGATTATCATAAAAAAACTCGGAGAATATACCGGTAGCCCTTATGCCCCGCTTACTGGTAGATGCTGCCATTCGAGGCGTGCACGACTCTCCATCCGGAGGTCACTTCAGTGCTAAGAAGACTTTAGCCAAAGCGAAGAAACGATTTTACTGGATCGGCCAAAGTGCCGATATAACCCTCTGGTGCGCACCCCGGCACGCACACAAAGGACCACCTCGAAGAACCGTCGGTCGCCTGCAACCAAGCCTAATGGGAGCCCCGTGCGATCGTCTAGCGATTGACATTCTAGGCTCTCTACCAACTACGCCTCGTGGGAACCGTTACGTCGCGGTCGTTATGGATTATTTTACCACGTGGCCGGAATGTGCATCCAACCACGCCGTTGCACGAGTCACTATGGACAGAGCCCGCGGTTGGAAGCGAGAACACTGGCTTGAACGAAGAAACCGTATTGGCGCGATTGTTTCGTGAACCCTTGGCCGCCGTCCCAACAAATATATGCGCTAAATGCCCCCCTGAAATAAACAGGAAAGATGCTGCTATCCTAAATGGCCGACGTGGGACGGGGAATCCTATCCAAGCTACGTATTCACCTGTACCAAATGCTAAGGACAGCTTACATTGTATTGTTTTCCGTTCGATCGTCTAGCGATTGACATTCTAGGCCCTCTACCAACTACGCCTCGTGGGAACCGTTACGTCGCAGTCGTTATGGATTATTTTACCAAGTGGCCGGAATGTGCAGCCATACCGGACCAGACAGCCGAAACCGTAGCTCGAGCATTGGTACAAGAAGTCTTCCGTCGATTCGGCGTTCCATTCGTCTTACACTCTGATCAAGGACGCAACTTCGAAGCTGGCGTCTTCCAGGCCTGTATGCGGCTGATGACTGTTGAAAAGACACGTACCACGCCGCTGCATCCACAGTCAGACGGCATGGTGGAACGCTTCAATCGCACGTTGCTAGATTACTTGGCAAAGTTTGTATCTACTAGCCAGCATGATTGGAATGAGCTGCTGCCCATGGCGTTATTGGCCTACAGGTCAGCGGTTCTTGAAAGCTCCGGTTATTCGCCCGCAAGGCTAACGTTTGGAAGAGAACTTAGGCTGCCCAACGATTTATTATTTGGAACACCAGCTCCTGTCCCAACGGAGGTGCCGGAATTCTTGGCTAAGCTGGTAAATGCGAACGCTCGCCGCCAACTGCTAACAGCTGCCCAGACTAACAAAATCCGCTACGATCTACGATCGCACCCTCAGGAATTCTGCCCCGGCGACGAAGTATGGCTCTATTCACCTAGCCGAAGAGTAGGCCGTTGCCCAAAGCTACAATGCGATTGGATTGGGCCCGCTACAATAGTACGTCGGATTTCGGATCTTGTCTACGAAAATCGACCCCCTGAAAAAAGAGTTACCAGAACCGTGCATGTGAACCGTTTGGCTGTTTACCGTCCCGATCCTCGCAACGACTTGGTACTCGGGCAGGAGCCTCGAGTCTAAGGAGGGCGTAATGTAAGTAGGGTAGTAGGCAAACGCAAACTGTCCCCTTAAGAAGCGGTCCCATTCTCTACGGCTGGGCACACTAATAACGGCGCCACAGGGCGGACTAGTTTTTTTGAGCTAGCGCGGCCAACTTAACGAAGAGAGGAAGATAGGGAAAAAGAGAAGAAGTTCTTGAAAGTTTTCGCTGCCGCCAAGACAAGGAAAATAAAGAGATTGAATAAACAAAAGAAACTATCTCTGTTTTCTTTGCGATTCTGCTTAGTTATCTTAGGCCTGACGATCGAACGCCCAACCGTAAACCAACCGCTCGGCCACGGGTGGCGTTATTTTGTTCCACAAAGGCAAAACACGTTACAATATTTAAGTTAAATGATTAAAACACTTATTAAAAAGTACCTGCATCCGCTAAAACTCTTGTTTTACTTCTATCTCATCCTGGAAAATTATTTTGTACTCCACATCTGTCTTCTCCTCAAGCTCTGTCGAATCCTCCCACTCTGGTTCGTGAAAAAACTTTGATGCCTGCTCCATTCTGGCTCTTCCTCCAACGGTGGTTCCTGCTTAAACTCTGTCTCCTTCTCCCACTCATGTTCTCGATGCAATTCAGATTCTTCTCTTTGTTCCCAATAGAATTCTTCCTTCAACCCGGTGCTAAGATCTAGCCTCTCCTCAAACTCTGGCGTATTTTGCCATGCTGGTTCCTGCTTAAACTCTGTCTGCTCTTCCCATACAGCTCCCCGATGGAATTCAGAATTCGGTTTGAACTCTTCCCTTTAATCTAATCTTGAATTTGCCTCATAACCGAATTTGTTGAATTCTAGCTTCTAGTTCTGATCCGGCTGCAGCGGAGCTCTTCGGGTGCTCACGCTTTGTCTCAATCGGTCATTTTTACTTTTCCCATTTTCTCTCTTCTGTGAATACATTTGTTGCTGGCTTGCATGCCTACTGCGGCGGTCGATGTTTGCACGTCGTGCTCTCCGCATTTTGGACTACGGACAGACTGATGAATTTAACCTCAAATGCACGATGCACATAATTTACACAGTTCAACATACCTTTTTAAGAACAAATGCCTCCTGTTAAAGTTGAATAAAAATTTGCACAATACTCGTGATTGATTTAATGGTTTCCAATTAAATTGTTAGGAAATGAATAACTTTAACCTCAATTTCACAGTGAACACAATACCGGTTTTAAGTAAGCGTCACAATGAACACAATACCGGTTTAAATAAAACGTTTGAAAAAACGTGTGCATAATGCAATTAACTGAGTAGTGTACAATGAGTAGCTGAAGTTATAGCGTCAAAGAAGGATTTCTATAACTATACAGGTCTTCTCGTGCAATTATTTGAAAATGTGTTTTTACAATGGTTAAAAAATTATGTTCTATATCCAGAATGGCTAAAACAAATAACCTTTAAATTCCTTGATCTCTTGAAATTGTAAAATCAGAGTTCAGAATCCACAATTGTAATGGCGAAGTGTTGAAGATATGGTATGGCCATTACAATTGTGGATTCTTTAGCGAAGTCTGCTGATGATAGAACTTGGTGGTTCTTGAAATAGCTATACAGACAACCTGCTCACCTTTTGTGCTGCCTATGATTTAAAGTCTTACAAATAAATCAGTAAGATTGACCTGAAGCCCCGCTCAAACAAATTTTTGATTATAAAGAACATATATCTTTGATTCAGTTTTAATACTACTGAAGGCCACGATAGCGTTTATTCGTGGGACTTAATGGAAAAGTAGAATTTGCGCAAATGACACTTGAAGATAATTCTGGACAAAACAAGCATAAAAGTATCTCAGAATATGCCATTGAATTAATGAATTAAAGCTTCTAGTTGCCGTTGGTACCAGGCAAGAGACCTGTTTTTCACACTATTCAAACTCTCCTTTCAAATGACAAAGGAGACATGAGAACGCCCTGCTCATTAAAAAAGCAAGATGTGTGACATTTTGTCAGGCATAATAATAAAATAATAAAATGGCAAAAATGTGCAAAATCAGCGCAAATAAAAAAACAAAAAATACAAGTAGAACGATATGAGCAGAGAAGGGGAAAGCTAAAGAAAAATGAAAAAGAAAGGAAATAGTACGGGTCCTTTGCGAGTACTGTAGGCGGGCCCTGTAGGAAATGTCAAATCAAATTTGTTGACTTTCATTGTTAATTGGAAGGGAGTGGGTTGTGGGATGTAGGGATAAGAGTGCGAAGGGCGATTGCAACTTGGCGCTCATTCAAAGGTGAAAAGCCAATGACAGAGGTTAGGGCAAATGGTGGGGATAAGCGAAATCCTCCTCTTTTGACATGGCAGGCAAGCAAAAGCTTCTTTTTTTCTGTCCTGCACTCGTATTTGTGCTCGATTAAAGCAACGCTTCAGTCTTGAGACAATCAGCAGAGGAAAACCCTGCACCTGCTTTCTGCTCCTTTTCAGAGCTTTTTACAATGCATACGCTTACTTTCAGTGCATCGAGCGCTCCACCAGAGTTCTCCCCTCTTTGGTTTAGGTTTTTTCTTTTTGTTCTGTATTTTGCCGTTGTTAGGTTTGACAATTATTTGCATTGTTCACTAAAAGTCATTTGTTCAACATTCACATGAATCGGTTACTACAACTTAAGTGTCTACTCAAGACTGGGTTAGAGCCGACACTCCTTTTGTATACCCATGAGCTGGAATGTTTTTGACAGCACGGCAAATGCATTATTTTCCTACACAAGTACTTACAGGTATACTTCCCAGGGTACCAAGCATTTTAGCAAGTAAAAGTAAAATTTAATTACACTGAAAATTTTTATTGGTCGAAAAGAAATCTAGAAATCTAGTTTGTGCCAGACCATTCTTGTCAAGAAAAATCTCTTTTGCTGGACTATTCCGAGATCCGTTGATTGCAAAAAAGGATAGACAAATCCCCTCTCCACCGTATATTCCATTAGTAATCCTCCGTGTCCTTTATTGTGGCTTTCAGTTTGTGGTTCCATGTGTAGGTAGTTCTCTGGTTTTCATTTGCTCAACTCAATCTAATCTGCTCTGTGGATCCTATAATAATTGCATGTTGCAATTATTGGACATTGTTTAAAGTCCAGAAATATACTCACTTCTTTGTGGACCGCTCCGGACCGTGCGTTGATTACTTGATTTATATGGGATAAACAAATCTGAGCTCACTAAAAAAGTTAATTTAAGGATAATTCACAAATAAATAAATTTTTTTTTGCTTACATTTTTGACTTGTTTTTTTTTTTATAAAAGTATAAAAACCACTTTTTGCACTTAATCTAAAACTGAAATGTTTGAATGCCAAAGGATTTTTTTTTTTAATTTTGAATTTACTGTTTTTCTTATGTGTTCTCCTACAGAACACTTGAATCAGACTGAATGTGTAGAGTTTTCACTAAGGTATATCAATTTTTCGAATGACATAAGAAACAACCCGGTTGCTACGATGGCAGTAATTGAACAGATCTTTTGAAAAATTTAAACTTCGGTCATGAAATGGGCGCAAAAGTTTGGCTATTTAATGTGGGATTTGGTCTGGCAACTCTGCTGAGCGGTGCGAATTGAGTTAAAGACGAAGCAGTCGAACCGAGGAGACGAGCGAAAGCAGTTGCAAAAAGACAAAAGACGAAACGACGCAAAGCAGTAAAGACAACTAATTTCTAACTAAATCTAATTAAAATAATCAAATAAATAGTTTTTAGTTAAAATAAACTATAATAATATACTACAAATCAATATATTAAATAAAACAAATTCCTACACTTATTCTTTTGTGAAAAGGGAAATACAAACCAAAAATATCGAAAAGTTTTTGGCCATAAAAGAGCTCTAAGTGATTCGCTTTAAAAATTTGGAACTTAATTCAAAAATTTTTATGTTCTAAACTGAGATTTGAAGATGAAAATAGTCACATGGATCCCTCAGTTTGTTTTTAAATATCCAAAGGAACGCATGAACAACCAAATTTTACCAGAATGCCACATCCTTCGATGCTTATTTTATTTATCAAAAACCAATTTAGTATTTCATTCTTTGTGTAGCTCAATTTCTTCAAGTACTAGCTCAATTTACACTTTAAAAATCTTGAACTATAAAAAACCAATTTTCTAGTGACTCTAAAAGAGGGGGAAGATGGAAAGGATAAATGTTTTTTGTTTGACCCGAAACATTGTGCTCATCGCCTTAGTTCTCTTTGACTCTGGCCTGAGGTCGGTTGCCAAAAATGAACGCCTTCGTGATTTATTTTTCCTTTTTCTTTTGCATACTTTTTAAATGGGTGTTTCCGTTTCCGGTTCCGTTACGTTTGACGTGTCTGCACGTAAATTTCTGTGCCATTTCTGTCACTGAGTTTCGGTTTCTTTTTTGTTGCATTTCTCCATCTTCTCATGTTGGCGGTAAATTAAACTACAATGCATATATAATCTTTTTCACTTATCTTTTGCAATGTTTCCTGGGTAAACAATAAAAAAAAAACACCTTCTGTTTCTTTTTTAGTGTGCGTCTGAGGTTAAAAGTAGCGTCATACATTCTGAGATTCCCACGCCCACTTTGTAATGAATGAAATGTTGCCACAAGAGTTGCAAAAGGTTGTGGCAAAATGCTGCAAATACAGCACAAAAGGTGTGTAAGCAATTTTTGCTGAATGCGGCACGGCGAGGACTTGTCGACAATCTTGTGACAGATTTATGGGTTAATTATTGTGGTAGATAATCTGTGTGCCTTGAGTTATATGTCATTGAATTTGTTTAGTTGCACAAGTTTTCGGCATATTTTTTATCAAAAGGAAACAAAACAAAAAAAACACAAAATTTACATCAAAATATATATGGCAAATTCCCTGAACATTTAGAAAGCAATGGACGAATAGTCGCATACCTTTTTGTACGAGCAACTTTGCAAATTAAGAATGCTGTCTGGGCAATCCTAATTATGATGTAAGCAAATCCATAAATTATATACTCTCCAGACCTACTTTGAATAATGATAGTCGCCATGAATTGGTTGTTCTCGATAATCTTCGACTACGTTTCGAGGAGTTGCAACTCACGGGAGATTCGCGCAATAAAGACCTTATGGGGTTTCGTGCCGATCTGTGTATGCATCTCTCTAGAGAACTAGCTAGGATTGAACCAGATGAAAATAAACGTTACGTTTACCTAACACTATGCTACGAACTCCTTGACGCTGGAGAACCGGATAATATGACGGAAGAGGAAACCATTGAATATCGTCTAAAAAAGATTGACAGCCTTAACTATCAGGTGAATAAATTACTAAAGCATCTAAATGAAGTAGACCAAGTTAAGGACAAAAATAGAAAACATGTACGTGTTTCCAAAAGGTCAAAGCCAGTTAAATCGAAAATAAAAGAGGGTTATGCTAGAATTGATCCCAAACCTCAAAAGCATTGTGAATTCCAGTGTTTGAACCACCGATCTGAATCCTTTGGCTAATTGTAAGAATAATATACTCAATCATAGAAAAATCATAGATAACAACAAGAAAATAAGCCATGATTGCGAAACTAAATTGTTTGGTTGTTCCAGACTTAGTAAGGGAAAAATATTGAAATCAATCGATCCAAGTCCAATTTGTATAATTATTGAAAGTCAATCTATTCCAACTACATCAACAAGAATCATAGATATTTACAAAAATATTAACCATGATTGCGAAACTAAATTGTTTGGTTGTTCCAGACTTAGTAAGGAAAAAATATTGAAATCAATCGATCAAAGTCCAATTCGTACAACTATTGAAAGTCAATCTATTCCAACAACATTAAACTTGCCTTCGTCCTAAAAAATTAACCATAATTGCGAATCTAAATTGTTTGGTTGTTCCAGACTTAGTAAGGAAAAAATATTGAAATCAATCGATCAAAGTCCAATTCGTACAACTATTGAAAGCCAATCTATTCCAACAACATTAAACTTGCTTTCGTCCAAAAAAATTAAGCATGATTGCGAATCTAAATTGTTTGGTTGTTCCAGACTAAGTAAGAAAAAAATATTAAAATCAATCGATCCAAGTACGATTCGTACAACTTTTGAAAATCAATTTATTCCATCCAACCAAACATCTATGAACTTTACTAAATCAAACTTACCTCTGCCCACAAGGAGATCTGATGGAGAAGACATTTTAGAAAGTAATTTACATAAAATAAGTATATATTTAAAAAATGGTTTGGATCATTCGTACTCAAATACTGAATTACTCAGTCAAGAAATGTCCAAATACAAGGATCGCAGTGCTCTATTAAATCTTTGTCAATCTAATCACTTTAAGCCTAAGCCAATAAGAATTGATTTTAAAATTGAGTGCTATTTGAAGAAAGAACCGGTTATACAAAGATAAGGGGTTTGATGTATCAGCATGGATGTTTGGTGATCCTTGAACTAAATATCAATATCAATATAAAACCAAAATATTAAAAGACTATAATGGTCAAAACGGCATGTTAAAAGTTATGAAGAATTTGTATTTAAATTTAAAAAACTCTGAGCGATATGTGGCTGAAGCAGGACTTCACTTTGGGGAAAATCCCATACCAAATTGTATAATGAATGAGAGCCAAGCTAAGAACAAGCTAAATCTTCCTGAAAACTGTAAATTGCAAGCTAAATTCCAGACATCTGGTTGTACTGACATTGAAGACAAAAGTTAAAACCGTATGAGGCATAAGGACGATTCTATGGTAGTCAATGAAGATAATAAAAGCAATATGCTTTATACTTCCAAAGAAATCACAACTACCGAATCCGATTTCCTTCTGATTGAAAACAAAAAGGGAATCTTGAATGGATATGAAGGTAAAAAAGTTTATATATCCAATTTAACAGATTTCAAAAAGGAATTCGAAATCTGTAAAGTTCAATTAGATGAACTGATCCAAACTTCTTTATCCAGTACTGTTATCAATGGCGGACAGATTGACTATATGTCTGATGTTTCACAGGATCGACCAAAATTATCAAAACCAATTTTCTAGTGACTCTAAAAGAGGGGAAGATGGAAAGGATAAATGTTTTTTGTTTGACCCGAAACATTGTGCTCATCGCCTTAGTTCTCTTTGACTCTGGCCTGAGGTCGGTTGCCAAAAATGAACGCCTTCGTGATTTATTTTTCCTTTTTCTTTTGCATACTTTTTAAATGGGTGTTTCCGTTTCCGGTTCCGTTACGTTTGACGTGTCTGCACGTAAATTTCTGTGCCATTTCTGTCACTGAGTTTCGGTTTCTTTTTTGTTGCATTTCTCCATCTTCTCATGTTGGCGGTAAATTAAACTACAATGCATATATAATCTTTTTCACTTATCTTTTGCAATGTTTCCTGGGTAAACAATAAAAAAAAACACCTTCTGTTTCTTTTTTAGTGTGCGTCTGAGGTTAAAAGTAGCGTCATACATTCTGAGATTCCCACGCCCACTTTGTAATGAATGAAATGTTGCCACAAGAGTTGCAAAAGGTTGTGGCAAAATGCTGCAAATACAGCACAAAAGGTGTGTAAGCAATTTTTGCTGAATGCGGCACGGCGAGGACTTGTCGACAATCTTGTGACAGATTTATGGGTTAATTATTGTGGTAGATAATCTGTGTGCCTTGAGTTATATGTCATTGAATTTGTTTAGTTGCACAAGTTTTCGGCATATTTTTTATCAAAAGGAAACAAAACAAAAAAAACACAAAATTTACATCAAAATATATATGGCAAATTCCCTGAACATTTAGAAAGCAATGGACGAACAGTCGCATACCTTTTTGTACGAGCAACTTTGCAAATTAAGAATGCTGTCTGGGCAATCCTAATTATGATGTAAGCAAATCCATAAATTATATACTCTCCAGACCTACTTTGAATAATGATAGTCGCCATGAATTGGTTGTTCTCGATAATCTTCGACTACGTTTCGAGGAGTTGCAACTCACGGGAGATTCGCGCAATAAAGACCTTATGGGGTTTCGTGCCGATCTGTGTATGCATCTCTCTAGAGAACTAGCTAGGATTGAACCAGATGAAAATAAACGTTACGTTTACCTAACACTATGCTACGAACTCCTTGACGCTGGAGAACCGGATAATATGACGGAAGAGGAAACCATTGAATATCGTCTAAAAAAGATTGACAGCCTTAACTATCAGGTGAATAAATTACTAAAGCATCTAAATGAAGTAGACCAAGTTAAGGACAAAAATAGAAAACATGTACGTGTTTCCAAAAGGTCAAAGCCAGTTAAATCGAAAATAAAAGAGGGTTATGCTAGAATTGATCCCAAACCTCAAAAGCATTGTGAATTCCAGTGTTTGAACCACCGATCTGAATCCTTTGGCTAATTGTAAGAATAATATACTCAATCATAGAAAAATCATAGATAACAACAAGAAAATAAGCCATGATTGCGAAACTAAATTGTTTGGTTGTTCCAGACTTAGTAAGGGAAAAATATTGAAATCAATCGATCCAAGTCCAATTTGTATAATTATTGAAAGTCAATCTATTCCAACTACATCAACAAGAATCATAGATATTTACAAAAATATTAACCATGATTGCGAAACTAAATTGTTTGGTTGTTCCAGACTTAGTAAGGAAAAAATATTGAAATCAATCGATCAAAGTCCAATTCGTACAACTATTGAAAGTCAATCTATTCCAACAACATTAAACTTGCCTTCGTCCTAAAAAATTAACCATAATTGCGAATCTAAATTGTTTGGTTGTTCCAGACTTAGTAAGGAAAAAATATTGAAATCAATCGATCAAAGTCCAATTCGTACAACTATTGAAAGCCAATCTATTCCAACAACATTAAACTTGCTTTCGTCCAAAAAAATTAAGCATGATTGCGAATCTAAATTGTTTGGTTGTTCCAGACTAAGTAAGAAAAAAATATTAAAATCAATCGATCCAAGTACGATTCGTACAACTTTTGAAAATCAATTTATTCCATCCAACCAAACATCTATGAACTTTACTAAATCAAACTTACCTCTGCCCACAAGGAGATCTGATGGAGAAGACATTTTAGAAAGTAATTTACATAAAATAAGTATATATTTAAAAAATGGTTTGGATCATTCGTACTCAAATACTGAATTACTCAGTCAAGAAATGTCCAAATACAAGGATCGCAGTGCTCTATTAAATCTTTGTCAATCTAATCACTTTAAGCCTAAGCCAATAAGAATTGATTTTAAAATTGAGTGCTATTTGAAGAAAGAACCGGTTATACAAAGATAAGGGGTTTGATGTATCAGCATGGATGTTTGGTGATCCTTGAACTAAATATCAATATCAATATAAAACCAAAATATTAAAAGACTATAATGGTCAAAACGGCATGTTAAAAGTTATGAAGAATTTGTATTTAAATTTAAAAAACTCTGAGCGATATGTGGCTGAAGCAGGACTTCACTTTGGGGAAAATCCCATACCAAATTGTATAATGAATGAGAGCCAAGCTAAGAACAAGCTAAATCTTCCTGAAAACTGTAAATTGCAAGCTAAATTCCAGACATCTGGTTGTACTGACATTGAAGACAAAAGTTAAAACCGTATGAGGCATAAGGACGATTCTATGGTAGTCAATGAAGATAATGAAAGCAATATGCTTTATACTTCCAAAGAAATCACAACTACCGAATCCGATTTCCTTCTGATTGAAAACAAAAAGGGAATCTTGAATGGATATGAAGGTAAAAAAGTTTATATATCCAATTTAACAGATTTCAAAAAGGAATTCGAAATCTATAAAGTTCAATTAGATGAACTGATCCAAACTTCTTTATCCAGTACTGTTATCAATGGCGGACAGATTGACTATATGTCTGATGTTTCACAGGATCGACCAAAATTATCAAAATTGGAGAGTGAGTCGGTTTATGATGCAGATAAAATATTAGAAGAAATTTGCAAAAGTGTTGTCATTCACCTTGCCCGAAGAAAGTTCCAAAGTTGTGCCAAGGACAGGAAACTATTTGAGTGCTTGGTCGTCAGACTCATCGCTTTATAATGATTTTATTAAAAAAAAAAGAAGACAAAGAATTGTTGCATGATTGCCAAGATATAATTAGCCTACCTTCTGAAGATAGTTTTTACAAGAATAATCTTTCCGAAGTCCATATTACTAGCGATTTAAAATCTACGCAATTTAAGAGCTTTGTCGTTATAGAACATTTGATATTCACCCATTGTCAAATAAAGGGTTTGATATTGAACTATGGTTTCTTGGAAACAGTCGAAGTGGAGGATAAAAATTATGAAATTAATAATATTAATCAGCTGAAGAATGTGAATGATATTTTCGCTAATGTACAGTTCGCATTGAACCAAATTAAAAAAAGAATTATCAATTTGAGGAAAAATTAGAGTGCTTTTCCGAAATTTCGAACATTCAAGATAATTCTATTTCCTCACGAGAATCCGCTGACATTGAATTCAAAGACCTTTTAACTCCTAGAACAGCAGATGACTTCATCTGCTAAAAAACTAGATAAAGGATTGGAAAGCTATAAACATTTATTGGATTCACAGCATAAAACAAATCTTAGCAAAAGATGAGGCGAAAATGAAATCATTAACTCAATCGATGGAGATACGAAACAAACCATTAAACATGGAATTTGAAGATATTTTTGAAACCAATCGTCCAAGTCCAACATGCAATGAATTGAACAAATTTACATCAATGACGATGAGGATAATTATGAATTTGGTTCTTCAAACAAATGGCAACATCAGCATTACATTACAGCCGCACCAGCCATTATTGTACATCTATTTAAGTCCAATCCTGCTTATCAATGTTCACCTATCGAGGCTGGTGCTCCGAACTTATACGAAGAACTAGAACAATTCTATGAAATGATGGCGCATCCAATTAGTTCGTTAACAAAACTCATAGATGTCTCAGCTGTTCAAAGGCGTTTGAAAATGATCTTAGATCGTGTAAAGGAGCAACTAGCAGGCAAAATCTGGCCCAAAAGTTGGCTACATTTAGTAGGGAAAATTTAATTAAGACAATTGCTTACTAGTAAAGAGAAAGGTGCATATGAGGCAATGCGCTGGCGGCTGGCTGATCGTAGTGTTCAGGATTTATCAGATGATGAACGCCTACGCGATGCCTTGAATGCCGTGATGGGCTATGAATGCCGACAATTAAGATACTCGTTCAGAACATCGCAACTTCTGTTACGTTCACCGGAACAACAGCGTAACCTAAGCGAATCGTATTTGTTATTGGCCTTGGGACATTTGGGTTGTTTATATCGAGAGCTGCAACATCAGCAGAAACAACTTCAAACTTTAGGTAGTGGGTTGGCCTTAGATCAACGTCAGCGTGAAGAACTTTTGCTATACAAACAGTTTCATCGAAAATATCAAAAACTTGAAAAACCTGCAACTCTCTTTCAATTGTGGAAATCGAATAGAAATTTTTCATCGAAATTTGAATTGATTTTAGATCTAAATTGTCTTATTTTCGAGGAAGCAAGTTTATTGAACACTCTTTCGAAGGAATTGTATCAAGGAAATTATGAAAATTTATTGCAAAACTGGTTATTATTAGTCAGCCAGACCATGTTAGAGCATTTAAGCCGATGGTTACGTTTTGGTGAGCTACTCGAATCGGAGTCTACAGAGTTCTTTCTTATTGAAAATTTGACATTACCAACGGAGAATTTCTGGCAGGGACGTTTCACTCTACTAACCAAGATAGTTCCCTTATTTTTGAGTAACGAACTTTGCCATTTAATTTTAAATGTTGGAAAATGTCATCGATATAGCAAAGAATTTTTAGAAATTGATATTGAAGTACCACTGAACTACCAGAAGCTTGCTAAGGCCTTTCAGCTGACTTACTTGAATCATAATATGGAACCTTTAAATGATCTTGTTGCTTGGGTAAACCAAGACATTTCATCATATATATTTAGTCAGCATGACCCGGCCATTGACCTCTTATATAGGCTTTTCAATATATATTACCTCGCGATCTGCATTTCGTTACTAACTTGATAAATCACCTTGAACCTTTACTTGAACAATCGGTCGATTTGTTCGATTTGCAACAGTTTACCTCTGTATTAGAGCAAATATTAACTAAGGATAACTCTGAGCTTAATATGGTGGAAATACCCTCAGAGAGTTGTCTGTGTTGGTCAAAGTTTCAATTATGCTGGCATTTAGCTGACAATTGGAAGGCTGTCATAGGTCAAAGTGTTCAGACGTATTCAAATATTTTCACAGACCTTTGGAAATTCCATTCTGCCAACTATATTCTTTTCGAAAGAATACTAAGCCATAAATATTATTTTGGACGGCGTATTGAATTCGAGTATCTTGCCGATGTCAATCAGGTAGAACAACGTTTTCAATCCTTAATCGATTTATTTATCAGTGTGATGAGAGGCCTAAGACATTACCTATTGATTCAGGTTTTAGATGAAGCTTATAATCAATTAAATTTAAGATGTAATGAAGCCAAGACTTTGGATGATATTGTTCAAGCTCATAAACAGTATCTAAATGCAATAGCAATGGATTTGTTTTTGACCAAAAATGGCAGAGATTGTAAAATCTGTTTCAATCAAATATACCATTTCGTATTCGATTTGGACATTGAGCAGCAAAAATTTTTATCTCAATGTCAACAATTAATAGATTGTTTAAGGAGTTTTTCAGACGAGGAACGATTATTAAAATGCCAATCGGAATTGCATTTGGTCTGTAAGCGCACATGGAATATTTTAAATGACTTGGGACGAAAATTTTCTATTAATTTGATGGAGCTTAGGGCAAACCTGAATAGAAAAGGTGAAAGAAAGTTCAAGTTGTTGGCCAAAAAACTGAATGCTAATGGCTTATATAGGAATGCTCAAAAGCCACTGCATAATTGTTTAAATTAGTCAAAGGAATTTGCCAAAACCTATGTATGCCATATTTTATTTCTATTTGTCTCATGGGTTTTTATATTGTAAATAAATTTGGTTGATATATTTTGATATAACTAAAATTAAAAATTGTAATTTTATTTGAAAATATTGCAAAAACTTAACTCTAAACTTGCAATTTATAAAGCATTACGAATATTCCATTGAATCTTTAATTGAAAATGGGATTTATTTTTTATGCTATTTTAATCCTTTTTACACTCTTTTGAGAACAATTGGAGCTTCTTTCTAGTCCTTATTCATTTGTCGTCAGTATCTGTGTTTCGGACTTTGGTTTCTGTAATTTTTAAATACAAACTAAAATTAAAAATCAATTCCTTTTTCACTTCAAATCTTTGGTAAAGTTCTAATTCGTTTATAAGATGAGCATGTGAATGGGAACAAAAACGAAATAGAAAGAAAAGAGAATTTCTCGTTTGGTCGTTTTCGTCTATTTGTAAATTGGATTTTAATTGAAAAATTAAGAATCGACTTAGCCATGTTTGCATTGTGCAGCAACTGAAAATGATGCCTTTTGTTATGCTAATTTCTTTTACTCCGGTAGTGTGAATAACGTATTCCCACAGACACGTACACACCCATTCTCACACTCTCATTCGCATAGACAAAACACATACAGAGACTCAATTTTTGCTCTGCTATTCGTTCGTTTAAATTAAAGTAAATAAATGGAAATTTACTTTTGCGTTTGGCAAATGGAATTTTATGTTCATGTCAATTTTAATTACTCGAAGCAAATTAAATCAAAAAGAAATCATCTCTTTCTCTGTATTGGTTTTTTTAACTTAATTTTTTGTTAACAACTTATGACAACAAACTTGTCATTCCTTGTTTCTTACGCGCTCTCTGTGTTTTTCATTTGCATAACTTCCTTTGAAATCTTGATAGCAAAATCTTAGCCAAAAGTACAAAAAAAAAAATGAAGAAGAAAAGAAAATTTTGTAGTCCTTAACAAGCGCTTTTATTATCTCCTCCACAAGCACAGCAGCTGGCAAAGTCAGTTTTGAGTCACACATATCACTGAGACATCACTGAAACTGGTTGGGGTAACATTTTGTCAAATCACAAAGCTGCTCATGAAAAGTCAAGTGAGTGACTTGCTCAGTTGCTGATTAGGAAAATGAATTTTATAGAATTTTTTTATTTTTTTCAAATATTTCGTTTTTTATTTTTTTTGTCTCCTCCGCTAGAAAAAAGGCTTTTTAGAATTTATCATTTACGTGAGGCATTTACCCCAAAAAGTAGGCAAGAAAATATATTATGATAGCAAAAGTTAATGAAAAAAAAACTAATTTACAAAGTTATTTTAATGTTAAATATACTATGTATTAGCTAATTTATCTCGGTTATTTAAGCTATACACGAAACACTACAGAAAGAAAATGTCAATGAAGTTTTTAGGGAAGTGTTGAATTTTAATAAGCTTTGAAAAAATTAATGAATTAAGTAACAAAAGTTAAATGGATTTTATGAAGTCTTTTGTTGCTTCCGAGTGGTTCTCAGACGCTAATCAAGAGCGATTCCGGCCCGTTTTTTAACTTTTTGCTCTCAATTCCGAGTAAAACGTCAATCATTTTCGTTTTTGCACTAACTTTGAAACACGTTTGTTCGCGTACTATATTGGTTTACAGATTTGCCGAGCTTTACAATCATTTAGGTATATATTTTGTTTTTGAATGCAAGTCCTGACGAAAATAACTCAGGTTTCTTTTGTAAAAGGTTTTTAAACTAATTCAATTTTATTCCTGGCAAACATTTAAATTTTTACACAATTTTGAAGATATATTTTACATTAAATTTATTTGTCTTAAAGGCAAACAATTTGCAACCAAATAATTATACCATACACCCATAGGGTGAAATGGTATATTAAAGTCGCTAAAATGTATGTAACAGGCAGAAGGAAGCATCTCCGACCCCACAAAGTATATATATTCTTGATCAGGATCAACAACCGAGTCGATCTAGCCATGTCCGTCTGTCCGTCCGTCCGTCTGTCCGTATGAACACCTAGATCTCGGAGACTGTAAGAGCTAGAGTCCATACCAAATTTGGTATGTAGACTCGTGTAGTATGTAGAGTGATCAAGTTTATTTCAAATTTTTGCCACGCCCCTTTCCGCCCCCGCAATTTAAAAAAAGCGTTTATCTCAAAAACTATTCCAGCTAGAGACACCATATTTGGCTTAGTAAATGCACACATTTTGTATGTATAAAAATTTTGCCACGCCCTTTTCCGCCCCCGTAATTTGAAAAACTTGATTATCTCCCGTATTTTTTTACCTTATGCAATCCAATTTGGCACACTTAAATTTGATACTAATATTTAGCAAAATACCAAATTTGATCAAAATCGGACATAAAACAGTCGAGTTATGCATATAAACGTTTTTCCATAAGGCCGGAGTTGGCCGTTGGCTGGTGGGGGCGCTAGGGTGCTCGTATGATTGAGTGAGCGAGATACTAAGATATGCTTGTAAGAAGCATGTGAAAATGCATTTGTTTAATAAAGTTGAAATATTTGCTTTACTGGTGTATGGTATACCTAAGTCGGCGAGACGACTTATTTATTTCATTTTTTTTGGAATCGAATTCAAGAAAAGGTCTGAAATCCGATTCCGACCAAAACATTCCGAATCGAAAACGAGAACTTTTTTACTTTCTACTAAATTTGAGTCTGCAAAAAAGTAAAAGAATGTAAGAAAAATTATCATTTATTCTTAGAACGTCAAAATATAAAATTTCTGTAGGCGATATGTTAAAGTCGGGGTAGGATGCAATTTTTAATTCTTCTGGCCAAGGGATTTGTTTTACAATATTTCTTGATATCATCTCTGAATATATTTGAACCAATTTAAATTACAAACCACACTTAAAGCTTTGAACTAAACATTTAAATTTAACTTACTGTGCACAGACTTTATTGGGCCGAATTGGCGAAACATGTTTGCCACTTAACACGATTAAATCTATTCCACTTGAAAGCCTTCGACTGCTTGTGTTCCCATATTCTCCAAGTGGTCAATTCTGGCGTGAATTGTGTTTCTTATACATTTAGTTGAATTCTAATTCGTATTAAACACTTCAAGCCCCTTCATTATATTCATCCATTATCTCTGTTGTTCTGCTCTTTTGTTTCAGTTATCTTTTTTGTCATTTATTGCAGCCAAAGTACTACTTGTGTATTATATACAGTAAAGTAAGGCAAAATTTATGTTTATCCCATATCCATCTTCAGCAATTGTGTCATGTCAAATTAAGCTACAAAATTTATTATATTGCCCATTGACATACTTGAACTCTGTTCTAGGCAATATATTCAATAAATTCGAGAAGTCGCTGCTTGTTGTGGGCTTTTGCAACATTCTGCCATTGTTATTGACAATTTGTTGCCATCCGTGTGGGTGGTCAAATGGGTGAGCAGGGCGAAAGTGGCTCGTATTTTTTGTATGATCTGGATGGGGTGGCTAAAGGTCTTTTTGTGACTATGCTTTTCATTAGTGCGATCGAAACATATTTGAATTATTTTCATTTCAATTGCAAACTGTTTTGCCGCACAGAGAAATCAATTGAATTACCATTTCACATATGAAATGGTCATTTGTCAGTAAACAACAATTGCAAGGGATGGGCTAGTGGGGTAGGACAGCAGTCGGGGCGGAGAATCATGGTGGTATTTGTGGGTGTGGTCTGTCAAAATGGCCGTATAAATATGTCGCCTTTTTGTGGGATTCTATGGATAAGCACTTCGTTGCTAAATTGTTCGTCGTTATTAAATTTTCGCTGCGTTGAGTTCTCATTTCCGTTTTATGCCTAATGCAGCTGGACAACAGTAACAACAACAAGAACAGAACAACAGCAGCAGCAATATGTGAATGTGGGATAGTACAACGGATGTTGCCATAGGACATAGATATACCATATAGTATTCAATATATGGCCATATAAGCAAACGAGTCTTTGCTAGAGATGACAATGCCCAGGCGTGTGTAATTTTTTTTAAAGATGCCACAAAAACCTCAAATATATTTTAAACTAGCTGGCCCGACAAGCGTTGCTCTGCCCCTTTTTTACTTGCTGGCGAATTAAATGTTTAGTTCATCCATTAAATGTTTGACTTCTAACATTTGTAGCGATTGCACAGCGCTGGTTCAATTCTCTATCAACTCACCAATGAAATATATTTGTAAAACTGATGGTCAGCATCTGGGAGCGGCAACAGTGACCCAGCCCTATGGTATATCTGACCTTGAATCTGGAATTATTTTTCTCATAAATCAAATGCATAGTAAGTACTAAGAAGTAATTACCTAAAAGGTCGGCATAAATCGATCTCTTATAATATTTGTAGCCCCAAAAGATGTCATTTGAAAGCACGAATTGTACTTTTGAATATTTTCAAAAACTCCTTTGACGCTTGTCAATTGCCATAAATTAATGAGTGCAAAGGGTCTGGTGGAGGTTCTAATGCACGCAATTTAACTTTTCCAGAAGCACAGCACATGGCAGGCGTTTCGTTCATAAATTTCAATGCTCTGCAATGCACACATTCTTCATTCATTTGTCCAATATTGGAATATATGCTATAATCAATTGTGCTATCATAATTATGAGCCGCCAATTCCATGTTGTTGTTAACCGTGTTCGCATTACGTCTACGAAATTCTCTAACAACTGTGGATTTTCGTGTTCGTCTACCAGTATTTGAACGTCTTGGAAGTAGCATTTTGATTGTGGTTTATATACAATTTACTTAATTTTTTAAATTCTAACCTCACTTTTCTTTCCGAACGCAAAAAATTGACTTATAACAGTCACGAATGCAATGATCTGGCAACGAATGCCATATAAACAATACATCAGTCATTAAATGTATGGCAGCACCACTGGTATATTAAAGCTATATGTTATATAACACTATACGTTAGAGGTTTACATTGTATTGAAATGAATTTTTTTTTTTCATTTCATTTAAAACGCCTTAATTTAATTGGTTAAATTCAAAATTAGCTTTCTTTTGGAAAAACAAAGCTTCATTTTGCCATAACGAATATTTAAACCATAGGTACGGGGGCTAACTTTGACCGCGTCAAAGTTTGTATACCCTTGCAAGTTTTTTGGTAACTCTTTCCTTTTCAGAGTAAAAAAAACGTTTTATCTAAAAAGGCTAATGTTTGCGAAAGAATGGCCAACAATCTTAGCATAGGAAATAACGAAGATATTGATCAAAGTCACTGTTTTCCACCGATCGTTCCTATGGGAGCTATGTGATATAGTAACCCGATATTTATCAAATTAGGCACAGTCATTAACAGATATACTAAACTAACAAATATTTAATTTGAAAGCAATCGCGTCAAAAGTAACGAAGTTATTGAGAAAGTCACTGTTTTCGAAAGATCGTTCCTATGGGAGCTATATGATATAGTCACCCGATCTTGATCAAGAATATATATACCTTATATGGTCGGAGATGCTTCCTTCTATGCGTTGCACACTTCTGACCAAAATTAATATACCCTTTTTGCAAGGGTATAAAAAAATGGGCGTAATTGGTTGATTCCTTATTGACTTATGAAATTACAAAAAAACGGCTTACAATTTTATATATATAGATTATATCTCGAATGCTTTAGAAATGAAAAACTGTTTATGTTGCGGTGCAGGCTTAATTGCCGCCCCGCGCCAGTAGAAAGGCTTACCCAACGCGCCCCTGGTTTTTGTTCTCTCTTATTCGAAGAAGAACAGTTAGAATTTACTTTGTCTTTGCTTGCACTGGTGACAGAGCGGCGGCCCGCTATGACGGCGCGCTAGTCACAGAAAATTAGGCCAGTAGGAAAGACGTGAAAAGGAGAGAAAAACACAAATGTAAGATAATATAAAAACATGTGAGAAATTTGAATTAACATTGAAATAAAGATTTCAGCCAACCGATCTAACCGATCGATGTGCCACAAATTGTGCAACTGAATATAGCGCAATACAACACAAAACCGGCGTTCAATTGTTTGGTTAGAGGGCTCGGGGTATATGTTCGACTCGCGAACTTTTTTGGAGCTGTCCCACGTCACAACCTGAACATTTTCTACAGCTTAGCTAGTATTTTTAAAATATACAAACAAAATTCTCTATACCATAATTGCTTTTTCATAATTAAGGGCCTGTAAAGGTACAAACTTAGCCCCAAATTTTAAAAGCTTTATTCAATGTAGACAATCAAAAATTGTTTAGTGTTGACTTGCATACATATGTGTATACCCTTGTCTAAGTAAAAATAGTATCCAAATAGACATATGTAAATTTATAGCCCCTTTCGATTTGGAGCCAATTGAATATCTGAATTTTGTATGAAAATTTGTTGACCTTTGGGCGAGGCCATTTTGCGACACTAGTTTGTACTAAAGTACTTTTTTCTTTGAACTACGAAAGAAAGTGAATTGAAATTTCCTTCGAATGACATTATTTTCATAAAAATCTAATTAAAATAAGATAGTTCTGATCGTCTATCAATAAGGGACATTTTATGCAAATCTGCCCATCCATCTCTTTCTTTGCGTATGAACATTCCAAGGGCCGCTGTTTAGGTTACGTTTACTTAGGAGTTACTTAGGAGCCGAGAATATCAAAACTAAAGTCAAAAGAGAAAACTTATAAGTTCGTGGACGTATATGTTTTTGATAAGTTTTGCTTTTTAAATTATTAATAACCGTAAATGAAAACAGTCGAAAAAAATTTTTCATATATATTACGATGATTTGATTCATTCATTTGATCTCTATCTGCGATTCGCCCATCACTATAATTTTTTCTTTTGGTTTTTTACTGCCACATGTGGCGTATGCGTAATATTCGGTTATTATTATTATTGTATTATTTTATTTAAAGCTTCTAAACAATTACTTCTCCACCAATTTGGCAATCGCAAATCTCTTTTGCAATTGAATTCGCCATTTTGTTTGAATTCACTAGGTTTGGGCATTTTTATTACGATTTGTTTTTGCCTTTCAACCAAATTGAAACTAATTGAAATGTGTGGATTGGCTAACTGCGGGGGAATACAAAAGAAACAGGTGAAGTTTTTGTGAAAGGGCTGGAAGCGGCAGCATAAAAACTTGCGTCATAAATTGTGACGGATATGAAGGTAAAAAAGTTTCTATATCCAATTTAACAGATTTCAAAAAGGAATTCGAAATCTATAAAATTCAATTAGATGAACTGCAATGCATCCAAACTTCTCTATCCAGTACTGTTATCAATGGCGGACAGATTGACTATATGTCTGATGTTTCACAGGATCGACCAAAATTATCAAAATTGGAGAGTGAGTCGGTTTATGATGCAGATAAAATATTAGAAGAAATTTGCAAAAGTGTTGAGTCATTCACCTTGCCCGAAGAAAGTTCCAAAGTTGTGCCAAGGACAGGAAACTATTTGAGTGCTTGGTCGTCAGACTCATCGCTTTATAATGATTTTATTAAAAAAAAAGAAGACAAAGAATTGTTGCATGATTGCCAAGATATAATTAGCCTACCTTCTGAAGATAGTTTTTACAAGAATAATCTTTCCGAAGTCTATATTACTAGCGATTTAAAATCTACGCAATTTAAGAGCTTTGTCGTTATAGAACATTTGATATTCACCCATTGTCAAATAAAGGGTTTGATATTGAACTATGGTTTCTTGGAAACAGTCGAAGTGGAGGATAAAAATTATGAAATTAATAATATTAATCAGCTGAAGAATGTGAATGATATTTTCGCTAATGTACAGTACGCATTGAACCAAATTAAAAAAAATAATTCTCAATATGAGGAAAAATTAGAGTGCTTTTCCGAAATTTCGAACATTCAAGATTATTCTATTTCCTCACGAGAATCCGCTGACATTGAATTCAAAGACCTTTTAATTCCTAGAACAGCAGATGGAGAAAGTTTTATGACTTCATCTGCTAAAAAACTAGATAAAGGATTGGAAAGCTATAAACATTTATTGGATTCACAGCATACAACAAATCTTAGCAAAAGATGAGACGAAAATGAAATCATTAACTCAATCGATGGACATACAAAACAAACCATTAAACATGGAATTTGAAGATATTTTTGAAACCAATCGTCCAAGTCCAACATGCAATGAATTGAACAAATTTGAACACATCAATGACGATGAGGATAATTATGAATTTGGTTCTTCAAACAAATGGCAACATCAGCGTTACATTATAGCCGCACGAGCCATTATTGTACATCTATTTAAGTCCAATCCTGCTTATCAATGTTCACCTATCGAGGCTGGTGCTCCGAACTTATACGAAGAACTAGAACAATTCTATGAAATGATGGCGCATCCAAATAGTTCGTTAACAAAACTCATAGATGTCTCAGCTGTTCAAAGGCGTTTGAAAATGATCTTAGATCGTGTAAAGCAGGCAAAATCTGGCCCAAAAGTTGGCTACATTTAGTAGGGAAAATTCAATTAAGACAATTGCTTACTAGTAAGGAGAAAGGTGCATATGAGGCAATGCGCTGGCGGCTGGCTGATCGTAGTGTTCAGGATTTATCAGATGATGAACGCCTACGCGATGCCTTGAATGCCGTGATGGGCTATGAATGCCGACAATTAAGATACTCGTTCAGAACATCGCAACTTCTGTTACGTTCACCGGAACAACAGCGTAACCTAAGCGAATCGTATTTGTTATTGGCCTTGGGACATTTGGGTTGTTTATATCGAGAGCTGCAACATCAGCAGAAACAACTTCAAACTTTAGGTAGTGGGTTGGCCTTAGCTCAACGTCAGCGTGAAGAACTTTTGCTATACAAACAGTTTCATCGAAATATCAAAACCTTGAAAACCTGCAACTCTCTTTCAATTGTGGAAATCGAGTAGAAATTTTTCATCGAAATTTGAATGGATTTTAAATCTAAATTGTCTTATTTTCGAGGAAGCAAGTTTATTGAACACTCTTTCGAAGGAATTGTATCAAGGAAATTATGAAAATTTATTGCAAAACTGGTTATTATTGGTCAGCCAGACCATGTTAGAGCATTTAAGCCGATGGTGAGCTACTCGAATCGGAGTCTACAGAGTTTTTTCTTATTGAAAATTTGACATTACCAACGGAGAATTTCTGGCAGGGACGTTTCACTCTACTAACCAAGATAGTCCCCTTATTTTTGAGTAACGAACTTTGCCATTTAATTTTAAATGTTGGAAAATGTCATCGATATAGCAAAGAATTTTTAGGAATTGATATTGAAGTACCACTGAACTACCAGAAGCTTGCTAAGGCCTTTCAGCTGACTTACTTGAATCATGATATGGAACCTTTAAATGATCTTGTTGCTTGGGTAAACCAAGACATTTCATCATATATATTTAGTCAGCATGACCCGGCCATTGACCTCTTATATAGGCTTTTCAAATATATATTACCTCGCGATCTGCATTTCGTTACTAACTTGATAAATCTCCTTGAACCTTTACTTGAACAATCGGTCGATTTGTTCGATTTGCAACAGTTTACCTCTGTATTAGAGCAAATATTAACTAAGGATAACTCTGAGCTTTATATGGTGGAAATACCCTCAGAGAGTTGTCTGTGTTGGTCAAAGTTTCAATTATGCTGGCATTTAGCTGACAATTGGAAGGCTCTCATAGGTCAAAGTGTTCAGACGTATTCAAATATTTTCACAGACCTTTGGAAATTCCATTCTGCCAACTATATTCTTTTCGAAAGAATACTAAGCCATAAATATTATTTTGGACGGCGTATTGAATTCGAGTATCTTGCCGATGTCAATCAGGTAGAACAACGTTTTCAATCCTTAATCGATTTATTTATCAGTGTGATGAGAGGCCTAAGACATTACCTATTGATTCAGGTTTTAGATGAAGCTTATAATCAATTAAATTTAAGATGTAATGAAGCCAAGACTTTGGATGATATTGTTCAAGCTCATAAACAGTATCTAAATGCAATAGCAATGGATTTGTTTTTGACCAAAAATGGCAGAGATTGTAAAATCTGTTTCAATCAAATATACCATTTCGTATTCGATTTGGACATTGAGCAGCAAAAATTTTTATCTCAATGTCAACAATTAATAGATTGTTTAAGGAGTTTTTCAGACGAGGAACGATTATTAAAATGCCAATCGGAATTGCATTTGGTCTGTAAGCGCACATGGAATATTTTAAATGACTTGGGAGGAAAATTTTCTATTAATTTGATGGAGCTTAGGGCAAACCTGAATAGAAAAGGTGAAAGAAAGTTCAAGTTGTTGGCCAAAAAACTGAATGCTAATGGCTTATATAGGAATGCTCAAAAGCCACTGCATAATTGTTTAAATTAGTCAAAGGAATTTGCCAAAACCTATGTATGCCATATTTTATTTCTATTTGTCTCATGGGTTTTTATATTGTAAATAAATTTGGTTGATATATTTTGATATAACTAAAATTAAAAATTGTAATTTTATTTGAAAATATTGCAAAAACTTAACTCTAAACTTGCAATTTATAAAGCATTACGAATATTCCATTGAATCTTTAATTGAAAATGGGATTTATTTTTTATGCTATTTTAATCCTTTTTACACTCTTTTGAGAACAATTGGAGCTTCTTTCTAGTCCTTATTCATTTGTCGTCAGTATCTGTGTTTCGGACTTTGGTTTCTGTAATTTTTAAATACAAACTAAAATTAAAAATCAATTCCTTTTTCACTTCAAATCCTAATCTTTGGTAAAGTTCTAATTCGTTTATAAGATGAGCATGTGAATGGGAAAAAAACGAAATAGAAAGAAAAGAGAATTTCTCGTTTGGTCGTTTTCGTCTATTTGTAAATTGGATTTTAATTGAAAAATAAGAATCGACTTAGCCATGTTTGCATTGTGCAGCAACTGAAAATGATGCCTTTTGTTATGCTAATTTCTTTTACTCCGGTAGTGTGAATAACGTATTCCCACAGACACGTACACACCCATTGTCACACTCTCATTCGCATAGACAAAACACATACAGAGACTCAATTTTTTCTCTGCTATTCGTTCGTTTAAATTAAAGTAAATAATGGAAATTTACTTTTGCGTTTGGCAAATGGAATTTTATGTTCATGTCAATTTTAATTACTCGAAGCAAATTAAATCAAAAAGAAATCATCTCTTTCTCTGTATTGGTTTTTTTAACTTAATTTTTTGTTAACAACTTATGACAACAAAGTTGTCATTCCTTGTTTCTTACGCGCTCTCTGTGTTTTTCATTTGCATAACTTCCTTTGAAATCTTGATAGCAAAATCTTAGCCAAAAGTACAAAAAAAAAAAAAATGAAGAAGAAAAGAAAATTTTGTAGTCCTTAACAAGCGCTTTTATTATCTCCTCCACAAGCACAGCAGCTGGCAAAGTCATTTTTGAGTCACACATATCACTGAGACATCACTGAAACTGGTTGGGGTAACATTTTGTCAAATCACAAGCTGCTCATGAAAAGTCAAGTGAGTGACTTGCTCAGTTGCTGATTAGGAAAATGAATTTTATAGAATTTTTTTATTTTTTTCAAATATTTCGTTTTTTATTTTTTTTGTCTCCTCCTCTGGAAAAAAGGCTTTTTTGAATTTATCATTTACGTGAGGCATTTACCCCAAAAAGTAGGCAAGAAAATATATTATGATAGCAAAAGTTAATGAAAAAAAAAAACTAATTTACAAAGTTATTTTAATGTTAAATATACTATGTATTAGCTAATTTATCTCGGTTATTTAAGCTATACACGAAACACTACAGGAAGAAAATGTCAATGAAGTTTTTAGGGAAGCGTTGAATTTTAATAAGCTTTGAAAAAATTAATGAATTAAGTAACAAAAGTTAAATCGATTTTATGAAGTCTTTTGTTGCTTCCGAGTGGTTCTCAGACGCTAATCAAGAGCGATTCCGGCCCGTTTTTTAACTTTTTGCTCTCAATTCCGAGTAAAACGTCAATCATTTTCGTTTTTGCACTAACTTTGAAACACGTTTGTTCGCCTACTATATTGGTTTACAGATTTGCCGAGCTTTACAATCATTTAGGTATATATTTTGTTTTTGAATGCAAGTCCTGACGAAATAACTCAGGTTTCTTTTGTAAAAGGTTTTTAAACTAATTCAATTTTATTCCTGGCAAACATTTAAATTTTTACACAATTTTGAAGATATATTTTACATTAAATTTATTTGTCTTAAAGGCAAACAATTTGCAACCAAATAATTATACCATACACCCATAGGGTGAAATGGTATATTAAAGTCGCTAAAATGTATGTAACAGGCAGAAGGAAGCATCTCCGACCCCACAAAGTATATATATTCTTGATCAGGATCAACAACCGAGTCGATCTAGCCATGTCCGTCTGTCCGTCCGTCCGTCTGTCCGTATGAACACCTAGATCTCGGAGACTGTAAGAGCTAGAGTCACCAAATTTGGTATGTAGACTCGTGTAGTATGTAGAGTGATCAAGTTTATTTCAAATATTTTTGCCACGCCCCTTTCCGCCCCCGCAATTTAAAAAAGCGTTTATCTCAAAAACTATTCCAGCTAAAGACACCATATTTGGTATGTATATTCGCTTAGTAAATGCACACATTTTGTATGTATAAAAATTTTGCCACGCCCTTTTCCGCCCCCTTAATTTGAAAAACTTGATTATCTCCCGTATTTTTTTACCTTATGCAATCCAATTTGGCACACTTAAATTTGATACTAATATTTAGCAAAATACCAAATTTGATCAAAATCGGACATAAAACAGTCGAGTTATGCATATAAACGTTTTTCCATAAGGCCGGAGTTGGCCGTTGGCTGGTGGGGGCGCTAGGGTGCTCGTATGATTGAGTGAGCGAGATACTAAGATATGCTTGTAAGAAGCATGTGAAAATGGATTTGTTTAATAAAGTTGAAATATTTGCTTTACTGGTGTATGGTATACCTAAGTCGTCGAGACGACTTACTTATTTCATTTTTTTTTGAAATCGAATTCAAGAAAAGGTCTGAAATCCGATTCCGACCAAAACATTCCGAATCGAAAACGAGAACTTTTTTACTTTCTACTAAATTTGAGTCTGCAAAAAAGTAAAAGAATGTAAGAAAAATTATCATTTATTCTTAGAACGTCAAAATATAAATTTCTGTAGGCGATATGTTAAAGTCGGGGTAGGATGCAATTTTTAATTCTTCTGGCCAAGGGATTTGTTTTACAATATTTCTTGATATCATCTCTGAATATATTTGAACCAATTTAAATTACAAACCACACTTAAAGCTTTGAACTAAACATTTAAAGCTTTAACTTACTGTGCACAGACTTTATTGGGCCTAATTGGCGAAACATGTTTGCCACTTAACACGATTAAATCTATTCCACTTGAAAGCCTTCGACTGCTTGTGTTCCCATATTCTCCAAGTGGTCAATTCTGGCGTGAATTGTGTTTCTTATACATTTAGTTGAATTCTAATTCGTATTAAACACTTCAAGCCCCTTCATTATATTCATCCATTATCTCTGTTGTTCTGCTCTTTTGTTTCAGTTATCTTTTTTGTCATTTATTGCGACTCATCATTTTCACATTTCTTTGACTGTCGCAGCCAAAGTACTACTTGTGTATTATATACAGTAAAGTAAGGCAAAATTTATGTTTATCCCATATCCATCTTCAGCAATTGTGTCATGTCAAATTAAACTATAAAATTTATTATTATGCCCATTGACATACTTGAACTCTGTTCTAGGCAATAAATTCGAGAAGTCGCTGCTTGCTGTTGGCTTTTGCAACATTCTGCCATTGTTATTGACAATTTGTTGCCACCCGTGTGGGTGGTCAAATGGGTGAGCAGGGCGAAAGTGGCTCGTATTTTTTGTATGATCTGGATGGGGTGGCAAAAGGTCTTTTTGTGACTATGCTTTTCATTAGTGCGATCGAAACATATTTGAATTATTTTCATTTCAATTGCAAACTGTTTTGCCGCACACAGAAATCAATTGAATTACCATTTCACATATGAAATGGTCATTTGTCAATAAACAACAATTGCAAGGGATGGGCTAGTGGGGTAGGACAGCTGTCGGGGCGGAGAATCATGGTGGTATTTGTGGGTGTGGTCTGTCAAAATGGCCGTATAAATATGTCGCCTTTTTGTGGGATTCTATGGATAAGCACTTCGTTGCTAAATTGTTCGTCGTCATTAAATTTCCGCTGCGTTGAGTTCTCATTTCCGTTTCTATGCCTAATGCAGCTGGACAACAGTAACAACAACAAGAACAAGAACAACAGCAGCAGCAATATGTGAATGTGGATAGTACAACGGATGTTGCCATAGGACATAGATATACCATATAGTATTCAATATATGGCCATATAAACAAAGGAGTCTGTGCTAGAGATGACAATGCGCAGGCGTGTGTAATTTTTTTTAAAGATGCCACAAAAACCTCAAATATATTTTAAACTAGCTGGCCCGACAAGCGTTGCTCTGCCCCTTTTTTACTTGCTGGCGAATTAAATGTTTAGTTCATCCATTAAATGTTCGACTTCTAACAATAGTAGCGATTGCACAGCGCTGGTTCAATTCTCTATCAACATCACCAATGAAATATATTTGTAAAAACTGATGGTCAGCATCTGGGAGTGGCAACAGTGACCCAGCCCTATGGTATATCTGACCTTGAATCTGGAATTATTTTTGTCATAAATCAAATGGCATAGTAAGTACTAAGAAGTAATTACCTAAAAGGTCGGCATAAATCGATCTCTTATAATATTTGTAGCCCCAAAAGATGTCATTTGAAAGCACGAATTGTACTTTTGAATATTTTTCAAAAACTCCTTTGACGCTTGTCAATTGCCATAAATTAATGAGTGCAAAGGGTCTGGTGGATGTTCTAATGCACGCAATTTAACATTTCCAGAAGCTCAGCACATGGCAGGCGTTTCGTTCATAAATTTCAATGCTCTGCAATGCACACATTCTTCATTCATTTGTCCAATATTGAAATATATGCTATAATCAATTGTGCTATCATAATTATGAGCCGCCAATTCCATGTTGTTGTTAACCGTGTTCGCATTACGTCTACGAAATTCTCTAACAACTGTGGCTTTTCGTGTTCGTCTACCAGTATTTGAACGTCTTGGAAGTGGCATTTTGATTGTGGTTTATATACAATTTACTTAATTTTTTAAATTCTAACCTCACTTTTCTTTCCGAACGCAAAAAATTGACTTATAACAGTCACGAATGCAATGATCTGGCAACGAATGCCATATAAACAATACATCAGTCATTAAATGTATGGCAGCACCACTGGTATATTAAAGCTATATGTTATACAACACTATACGTTAGAGGTTTACATTGTATTGAAATGAATTTTTTTTTTCATTTCATTTAAAACGCCTTAAGTTAATTGGTTAAATTCAAAATTAGCTTTCTTTTGGAAAAACAAAGCTTCATTTTGCCATAACGAATATTTAAAAAAAATGGGCGTAATTGGTTGATTCCTTATTGACTTATTAAATTACAAAAAAACGGCTTACAATTTTATATATATAGATTATATCTCGAATGCTTTAGAAATGAAAAACTGTTTATGTTGCGGTGCAGGCTTAATTGCCGCCCCGCGCCAGTAGAAAGGCTTACCCAACCCGCCCCTGGTTTTTGTTCTCTCTTATTCGAAGAAGAACAGTTAGAATTTACTTTGTCTTTGCTTGCACTGGTGACAGAGCGGCGGCCCGCTATGACGGCGCGCTAGTCACAGAAAATTAGGCCAGCAGGAAAGACGTGAAAAGGAGAGAAAAACACAAATGTAAGATAATATAAAAACATGTGAGAAATTTGAATTAACATTGAAATAAAGATTTCAGCCAACCGATCTAACCGATCGATGTGCCCACACACAAAACCGGCGTTCAATTGTTTGGTTAGAGGGCTCGGGGTATATGTTCGACTCGCGAACTTTTTTGGAGCTGTCCCACGTCACAACCTGAACATTTTCTACAGTTTAGCTAGTATTTTGAAAATATACAAACAAAATAGAAGGTTTCTCTATACCATAATTGCTTTTTCATAATTAAGGGCCTGTAAAGGTACAAACTTAGCCCCAAATTTTAAAAAGCTATATTCAATGTAGACAATCATAAATTGTTTAGTGTTGACTTGCATACATATGTGTATACCCTTGTCTAAGTAAAAATAGTATCCAAATAGACATATGTAAATTTATAGCCCCTTTCGAGTTGAAGCCAATTGAATATCTGAATTTTGTATGAAAATTTGTTGACCTTTGGGCGAGGCCATTTTGCGACACTAGTTTGTACTAAAGTACTTTTTTCTTTGAACTACGAAAGAAAGTGAATTGAAATTTCCTTCAAATGACATTATTTTCATAAAAATCGAATTAAAATAAGATAGTTCTGATCGTCTATCAATGAGGGACATTTTATGCAAATCTGCCCATCCATCTCTTTCTTTGCGTATGAACATTCCAAGGGCCGCTGTTTAGGTTACGTTTACTTAGGAGTTACTTAGGAGCCGAGAATATTAAAACTAAAGTCAAAAGAGAAACCTTATAAGTTCGTGGACGTATATGTTTTTGATAAGTTTTGCTTTTTAAATTATTAATAACCTTGGATGAAAACAGTCGAAAAAAATTTTTCATATATATTACGATGATTTGATTCATTCATTTGATCTCTATCTGCGATTCGCCCATCACTATAATTTTTATACCATACACCCATAGGGTGAAATGGTATATTAAAGTCGCCAAAATGTATGTAACAGGCAGAAGGAAGCATCTCCGACCCACAAAGTATATATATTCTTAATCAGGATCAACAACCGAGTCGATCTAGCCATGTCCATCTGTCCGTCCGTCTGTCCGTCTGTCCGTCCGTCCGTCTGTCCGTCTGTCCGTATGAACACCTAGATCTCGGAGACTATAAGAGCTAGAGCCACCAAATTTTTTATGTAGACTCGTGTAGTATGTAGAGTGATCAAGTTTATTTCAAATTTTTGCCACGCCCCTTTCCGCCCCCGCAATTTAATAAAAGCGTTTATCTCAAAAACTATTCCAGCTAGAGCCACCATATTTGGTATGTATATTCGCTTAGTAAATGCACACATTTTGTATGTATAAAAATTTTGCCACGCCCTTTTCCGCCCCCGTAATTTGAAAAACTTGATTATCTCCCGTATTTTTTACCTTATGCAATCAAATTTGGCACGCTTAAATTTAATATCTAGCAAAATACCAAATTTGATCAAAATCGGACAAAAAACAGTCGAGTTATGCATATAAACGGTTTTCCATAAGGCCGGAGTTGGCCGTTGGCTGGCGGGGGCGCTAGGGTGCTCGTATGATTGAGTGAGCGAGATACTAAGATATGCTTGTAAGAAGCATGTGAAAATGCATTTGTTTAACAAAGTTGAAATATTTGCTTTACTGGTGTATGGTATACCTAAGTCGGCGAGACGACTGACTTACTTCATTTCTTTTGTTATTTTACTGCCACATGTGGCGTATGCGTAATATTCGGTTATTATTATTATTGGTATTATTTTATTGAAAGCTTCTAAACAATTACTTCTCCACCAATTTGGCAATCGCAAATCTCTTTTGCAATTGAATTTCGCCATTTTGTTTGAATTCACTAGGTTTGTGCATTTTTATTACGATTTGTTTTCGCCTTTCAACCAAATTGAAACTAATTGAAATGTGTGGATTGGCTAAGTGCGGGGGAATACAAAAGAAACAGGTGAAGTTTTTGTGAAAGGGCTGAAAGCGGCAGCATAAAAACTTGCGTCATAAATTGTGACGGATATGAAGGTAAAAAAGTTTCTATATCCAATTTAACAGATTTCAAAAAGGAATTCGAAATCTATAAAATTCAATTAGATGAACTGCAATGCATCCAAACTTCTCTATCCAGTACTGTTATCAATGGTGGACAGATTGACTATATGTCTGATGTTTCACAGGATCGACCAAAATTATCAAAATTGGAGAGTGAGTCGGTTTATGATGCAGATAAAATATTAGAAGAAATTTGCAAAAGTGTTGAGTCATTCACCTTGCCCGAAGAAAGTTCCAAAGTTGTGCCAAGGACAGGAAACTATTTGAGTGCTTAGTCGTCAGACTCATCGCTTTACAATGATTTTATTAAAAAACCAGAGGGCCGGGGCTAACTTCGACCGCGTCAAAGTTTGTATACCCTTGCAACTTTTTTGGTAACTCTTTCCTTACCTATAGCCATCAAAGTGGAAAAACGTTTTATCTAAAAAGGCTAATGTTTGCGACAGAACGGCCAGCAATCGTAGCATAGGAAATAACGAAGTTATTGGACAAAGTCACTGTTTTCCACCGATCGTTCCTATGGGAGCTATATGATATAGTTACCCGATCCTTATCAAATTTGGCACACTCATTAACAGATATATTAAACTAACAAATGTTTAATTTGAAAGCAATCGCGTCAAAAGTAACGAAGTTATTCACCAAAGTCACTGTTTTCGAAAGATCGTTCCTATGGGAGCTATATGATATAGTCACCCGATCTTGATCAAATTTGGCATAGTCGTTTATATGTGTAATTAACTCACCAATATTTAATTTCACGACAATACCTCAGAAAATAACGAAGTTATTAAGAAAAGTCACTGTTCGTGACTTTGCCATTTGTATGGGAGCTATATGATATAGTGATCCGATCCGGCTGAATCCGAGATATACAACGCCTGCAGTATATACAAGCCTACATGCAAAATTTCAGCTCTGTAGCTCTTACGGTCTAGGAGGAGTTTGCGTTGATCCAGACGGACGGACAGACGGACGGACGGACGGACGGACGGACGGACGGACATGGCTATCATGGATCAAGAATATATATACTTTATATGGTCGGAAATGCTTCCTTCTATGCGTTGCACACTTCTGACCAAAATGAATATACCCTTTTTGCAAGGGTATAATGAAGTAAGTAAGTCGTCTCGCCGACTTGGGTATACCATACACCAGGTGAAACAAATATTTAAAATTTCGAAAACCAAATGTATGTCTACTAAATTGTTTTAACATGGCTCATACCATTTGCTATCTCGCTCACTCTACAAACACACAAGCACTCTAGCGCCGCCACTAGCCAACGGCCAATTCTGCCCTTATGAACGTAGCAAAATACGTTCATACATACGTATATTTTGTATGTTTCTAGTCCGATTTCAATCAAATTTGATAGTTTGATAGAAATAGATAAGATTTATTAGTCTGCCAAATTTGATCGCGATGGTCAAAAAATTGCAAGAGCTAATCGGTTTTATCTAAATTATGGAGGCGGAAGTGGGCGTGGCAACATATTAAAATATATGTATTCTGCGTGCATACTAAGCCAATATACATACTAAATTTGGTGACTTTAGCTTTGTTAGTTTTCGATAAAATCAGTTTTGTTTAATTTTCGGGGGCGGAAATGGGCGTGGCATAATTTTTAAATAGTCAATATCTGCGCGTCTATTAAGCTAACTTACATACCAAATTTAATGTCGGTAGCTTTCATAGTTTTTAAGAAAATCAGAGTTATGTAAATTCCGTGGGCGGAAGGGGGCGTGGCAAAAAGTTGGAACAACTATTTTCTGCGCGCTAACTAATCGAGTATATAAACCAAATTTGATGTTTCTATCTGCTATACTTTTTAAGAAAAACAGTTTTATGTAAATTCTGGGCGCGGAAGGGGGCATGGCAAAAATTTGAAACGATTGAAACGAAATTTGAAAAATTCTGAGTCGATTTGGCTAGATCGACTCAGTTTTTGATCCTGATCAAGAATATATATACTTTGTGGGGTCGGAGATGCTTCCTTCTGCCTGTTACATACATTTTGGCGACTTTAATATACCATTTCACCCTATGGGTGTATGGTATAAAAGGAAGACAAAGAATTGTTGCATGATTGCCAAGATATAATTAGCCTACCTTCTGAAGATAGTTTTTACAAGAATAATCTTTCCGAAGTCCATATTACTAGCGATTTAAAATCTACGCAATTTAAGAGCTTTGTCGTTATAGAACATTTGATATTCACCCATTGTCAAATAAAGGGTTTGATATTGAACTATGGTTTCTTGGAAACAGTCGAAGTGGAGGATAAAAATTATGAAATTAATATTAATCAGCTGAAGAATGTGAATGATATTTTCGCTAATGTACACTACGCATTGAACCAAATTAAAAAAAAATAATTCTCAATATGAGGAAAAATTATAGTGCTTTTCCGAAATTTCGAACATTCAAGATAATTCTATTTCCTCACGAGAATCCGCTGACATTGAATTCAAAGACCTTTTAACTCTTAGAACAGCAGATGGAGAAAGTTTTATGACTTTATCTGCTAAAAAACTAGATAAAGGATTGGAAAGCTATAAACATTTATTGGATCAATTGGAAAAAGTACGTTTGAGCTCAAATCACAGCATACAACAAATCTTAGCAAAAGATGAGACGAAAATGAAATCAATAACTCAATCGATGGACATACAAAACAAACCATTAAACATGGAATTTGAAGATATTTTTGAAACCAATCGTCCAAGTCCAACATGCAATGAATTGAACAAATTTGAACACATCAATGACGATGAGGATAATTATGAATTTGGTTCTTCAAACAAATGGCAACATCAGCGTTACATTATAGCCGCACGAGCCATTATTGTACATCTATTTAAGTCCAATCCTGCTTATCAATGTTCACCTATCGAGGCTGGTGCTCCGAACTTATACGAAGAACTAGAACAATTCTATGAAATGATGGCGCATCCAAATAGTTCGTTAACAAAACTCATAGATGTCTCAGCTGTTCAAAGGCGTTTGAAAATGATCTTAGATCGTGTAAAGCAGGCAAAATCTGGCCCAAAAGTTGGCTACATTTAGTAGGGAAAATTCAATTAAGACAATTGCTTACTAGTAAGGAGAAAGGTGCATATGAGGCAATGCGCTGGCGGCTGGCTGATCGTAGTGTTCAGGATTTATCAGATGATGAACGCCTACGCGATGCCTTGAATGCCGTGATGGGCTATGAATGCCGACAATTAAGATACTCGTTCAGAACATCGCAACTTCTGTTACGTTCACCGGAACAACAGCGTAACCTAAGCGAATCGTATTTGTTATTGGCCTTGGGACATTTGGGTTGTTTATATCGAGAGCTGCAACATCAGCAGAAACAACTTCAAACTTTAGGTAGTGGGTTGGCCTTAGCTCAACGTCAGCGTGAAGAACTTTTGCTATACAAACAGTTTCATCGAAAATATCAAAACCTTGAAAAACCTGCAACTCTCTTTCAATTGTGGAAATCGAGTAGAAATTTTTCATCGAAATTTGAATGGATTTTAAATCTAAATTGTCTTATTTTCGAGGAAGCAAGTTTATTGAACACTCTTTCGAAGGAATTGTATCAAGGAAATTATGAAAATTTATTGCAAAACTGGTTATTATTGGTCAGCCAGACCATGTTAGAGCATTTAAGCCGATGGTGAGCTACTCGAATCGGAGTCTACAGAGTTTTTTCTTATTGAAAATTTGACATTACCAACGGAGAATTTCTGGCAGGGACGTTTCACTCTACTAACCAAGATAGTCCCCTTATTTTTGAGTAACGAACTTTGCCATTTAATTTTAAATGTTGGAAAATGTCATCGATATAGCAAAGAATTTTTAGGAATTGATATTGAAGTACCACTGAACTACCAGAAGCTTGCTAAGGCCTTTCAGCTGACTTACTTGAATCATGATATGGAACCTTTAAATGATCTTGTTGCTTGGGTAAACCAAGACATTTCATCATATATATTTAGTCAGCATGACCCGGCCATTGACCTCTTATATAGGCTTTTTAAATATATATTACCTCGCGATCTGCATTTCGTTACTAACTTGATAAATCACCTTGAACCTTTACTTGAACAATCGGTCGATTTGTTCGATTTGCAACAGTTTACCTCTGTATTAGAGCAAATATTAACTAAGGATAACTCTGAGCTTTATATGGTGGAAATACCCTCAGAGAGTTGTCTGTGTTGGTCAAAGTTTCAATTATGCTGGCATTTAGCTGACAATTGGAAGGCTCTCATAGGTCAAAGTGTTCAGACGTATTCAAATATTTTCACAGACCTTTGGAAATTCCATTCTGCCAACTATATTCTTTTCGAAAGAATACTAAGCCATAAATATTATTTTGGACGGCGTATTGAATTCGAGTATCTTGCCGATGTCAATCAGGTAGAACAACGTTTTCAAGCCTTAATCGATTTATTTATCAGTGTGATGAGAGGCCTAAGACATTACCTATTGATTCAGGTTTTAGATGAAGCTTATAATCAATTAAATTTAAGATGTAATGAAGCGAAGACTTTGGATGATATTGTTCAAGCTCATAAACAGTATCTAAATGCAATAGCAATGGATTTGTTTTTGACCAAAAATGGCAGAGATTGTAAAATCTGTTTCAATCAAATATACCATTTCGTATTCGATTTGGACATTGAGCAGCAAAAATTTTTATCTCAATGTCAACAATTAATAGATTGTTTAAGGAGTTTTTCAGACGAGGAACGATTATTAAAATGCCAATTGGAATTGCATTTGGTCTGTAAGCGCACATGGAATATTTTAAATGACTTGGGACGAAAATTTTCTATTAATTTGATGGAGCTTAGGGCAAACCTGAATAGAAAAGGTGAAAGAAAGTTCAAGTTGTTGGCCAAAAAACTGAATGCTAATGGCTTATATAGGAATGCTCAAAAGCCACTGCATAATTGTTTAAATTAGTCAAAGGAATTTGCCAAAAACCTATGTATGCCATATTTTATTTCCATTTGTCTCATGGGTTTTTATATTGTAAATAAATTTGGTTGATATATTTTGATATAACTAGAATTAAAAATTGTAATTTTATTTGAAAATATTGCAAAAACTTAACTCTAAACTTGCAATTTATAAAGCATTACGATTATTCCATTGAATCTTTAATTGAAAATGGGATTTATTTTTTATGCTATTTTAATCCTTTTTACACTCTTTGAGAACAATTGGAGCTTCTTTCTAGTCCTTATTCATTTGTCGTCAGTATCTGTGTTTCGGACTTTGGTTTCTGTAATTTTTAAATACAAACTAAAATTAAAAATCAATTCCTTTTTCACTTCAAATCCTAATCTTTGGTAAAGTTCTAATTCGTTTATAAGATGAGCATGTGAATGGGAACAAAAACGAAATAGAAAGAAAAGAGAATTTCTCGTTTGGTCGTTTTCGTCTATTTGTAAATTGGATTTTAATTGAAAAATAAGAATCGACTTAGCCATGTTTGCATTGTGCAGCAACTGAAAATGATGCCTTTTGTTATGCTAATTTCTTTTACTCCGGTAGTGTGAATAACGTATTCCCACAGACACGTACCCACCCATTCTCACACTCTCATTCGCATAGACAAAACACATACAGAGACTCAATTTTTGCTCTGCTATTCGTTCGTTTAAATTAAAGTAAATAAATGGAAATTTACTTTTGCGTTTGGCAAATGGAATTTTATGTTCATGTCAATTTTAATTACTCGAAGCAAATTAAATCAAAAAGAAATCATCTCTTTCTCTGTATTGGTTTTTTTAACTTAATTTTTTGTTAACAACTTATGACAACAAACTTGTCATTCCTTGTTTCTTACGCGCTCTCTGTGTTTTTCATTTGCATAACTTCCTTTGAAATCTTGATAGCAAAATCTTAGCCAAAAGTACAAAAAAAAAAATGAAGAAGAAAAGAAAATTTTGTAGTCCTTAACAAGCGCTTTTATTATCTCCTCCACAAGCACAGCAGCTGGCAAAGTCATTTTTGAGTCACACATATCACTGAGACATCACTGAAACTGGTTGGGGTACCATTTTGTCAAATCACAAAGCTGCTCATGAAAGAGTCAAGTGAGTGACATTTAAATTTTTACACAATTTTGAAGATATATTTTACATTAAATTTATTTGTCTTAAAGGCAAACAATTTGCAACCAAATAATTTTTTTTTGGAATCGAGTTCGAGAAAAGGTCTGAAATCCGATTCCGACCAAAACATTCCGAATCGAAAACGAGAACTTTTTTACTTTATACTAAATTTGAGTCTGCAAAAAAGTTAAAGAATATAAGAAAAATTATCATTTATTCTTAGAACGTCAAAATATAAAATTTCTGTAGGCGATATGTTAAAGTCGGTGTAGGATGCAATTTTTAATTCTTCTGGCCAAGGGATTTGTTTTACAATATTTCTTGATATCATCTCTGAATATATTTGAACCAATTTAAATTACAAACCACACTTAAAGCTTTGAACTAAACATTTAAATTTAACTTACTGTGCACAGACTTTATTGGGCCGAATTGGCGAAACATGTTTGCCACTTAACACGATTAAATCTATTCCACTTGAAAGCCTTCGACTGCTTGTGTTCCCATATTCTCCAAGTGGTCAATTCTGGCGTGAATTGTGTTTCTTATACATTTAGTTGAATTCTAATTCGTATTAAACACTTCAAGCCCCTTCATTATATTCATCCATTATCTCTGTTGTTCTGCTCTTTTGTTTCAGTTATCTTTTTTGTCATTTATTGCGACTCATCATTTTCACATTTCTTTGACTGTCGCAGCCAAAGTACTACTTGTGTATTATATACAGTAAAGTAAGGCAAAATTTATGTTTATCCCATATCCATCTTCAGCAATTGTGTCATGTCAAATTAAACTATAAAATTTATTATTATGCCCATTGACATACTTGAACTCTGTTCTAGCCAATATATTCAATAAATTCGAGAAGTCGCTGCTTGCTGTTGGCTTTTGCAACATTCTGCCATTGTTATTGACAATTTGTTGCCACCCGTGTGGGTGGTCAAATGGGTGAGCAGGGCGAAAGTGGCTCGTATTTTTTGTATGATCTGGATGGGGTGGCAAAAGGTCTTTTTGTGACTATGCTTTTCATTAGTGCGATCGAAACATATTTGAATTATTTTCATTTCAATTGCAAACTGTTTTGCCGCACAGAGAAATCAATTGAATTACCATTTCACATATGAAATGGTCATTTGTCAATAAACAACAATTGCAAGGGATGGGCTAGTGGGGTAGGTGGGACAGCAGTCGGTGCGGAGAATCATGGTGGTATTTGTGGGTGTGGTCTGTCAAAATGGCCGTATAAATATGTCGCCTTTTTGTGGGATTCTATGGATAAGCACTTCGTTGCTAAATTGTTCGTCGTTATTAAATTTCCGCTGCGTTGAGTTCTCATTTCCGTTTCTATGCCTAATGCAGCTGGACAACAGTAACAACAACAAGAACAAGAACAACAGCAGCAGCAATATGTGAATGTGGATAGTACAACGGATGTTGCCATAGGACATAGATATACCATATAGTATTCAATATATGGCCATATAAACAAAGGAGTCTGTGCTAGAGATGACAATGCCCAGGCGTGTGTAATTTTTTTTAAAGATGCCACAAAAACCTCAAATATATTTTAAACTAGCTGGCCCGACAAGCGTTGCTCTGCCCCTTTTTTACTTGCTGGCGAATTAAATGTTTAGTTCATCCATTAAATGTTCGACTTCTAACATTTGTAGCGATTGCACAGCGCTGGTTCAATTCTCTATCAACATCACCAATGAAATATATTTGTAAAAACTGATGGTCAGCATCTGGGAGTGGCAACAGTGACCCAGCCCTATGGTATATCTGACCTTGAATCTGGAATTATTTTTCTCATAAATCAAATGGCATAGTAAGTACTAAGAAGTAATTACCTAAAAGGTCGGCATAAATCGATCTCTTATAATATTTGTAGCCCCAAAAGATGTCATTTGAAAGCACGAATTGTACTTTTGAATATTTTTCAAAAACTCCTTTGACGCTTGTCCATTGCCATAAATTAATGAGTGCAAAGGGTCTGGTGGAGGTTCTAATCCACGCAATTTAACTTTTCCAGAAGCACAGCACATGGCAGGCGTTTCGTTCATAAATTTCAATGCTCTGCAATGCACACATTCTTCATTCATTTGTCCAATATTGGAATATATGCTAAATTCTCTAACAACTGTGGCTTTTCGTGTTCGTCTACCAGTATTTGAACGTCTTGGAAGTGGCATTTTGATTCCGAACGCAAAAAAAAGACTTATAACAGTCACGAATGCAATGATCTGGCAACGAATGCCATATAAACAATACATCAGTCATTAAATGTATGGCAGCACCACTGGTATATTAAAGCTATATGTTATACTTACAACACTATACGTTAGAGGTTTACATTGTATTGAAATGAATTTTTTTTATTCATTCATTTGAAACGCCTTAAGTTAATTGGTTAAATTCAAAATTAACTTTTTTTTGGAAAAACAAAGCTTCATTTTGCCATAACGAATATTTAAAAAAAATGGGCGTAATTGGTTGATTCCTTATTGACTTATTAAATTACAAAAAAACGGCTTACAATTTTATTTAGCGGACGTTGACGATACTATGCGCAGTACGTTCAAGTGGCCCCTACGACACCAGGACAAAGCCTGTTACGCGCGAGCCCAAGCAGATAACTGCCCACCTCCCACCCGACCGACCGAGGGGTGCAGCCGTATAACGCACGGCACGAATCGCGTGGACAAAATACACAATAGAAAAGACAGACAAACACATAATACTATAGCTATCTATTAACTAAATGGGATAGGATAGATGTTTTAAGCATATTAATAGAAAACTCTGAGCCGATTACAGGGGATAGAAGATTGTAATCAGAGCAGAGGACCCTAAAAGGTTCATGCATAGCATAGTTAGAAGAACAACGACTAAGGGATAAAGGTATATATATATAGATTATATCTCGAATGCTTTAGAAATGAAAAACTGTTTATGTTGCGGTGCAGGCTTAATTGCCCCCCCCGCGCCAGTAGAAAGGCTTACCCAACGCGCCCCTGGTTTTTGTTCTCTCTTATTCGAAGAAGAACAGTTAGAATTTACTTTGTCTTTGCTTGCACTGGTGACAGAGCGGCGGCCCGCTATGACGGCGCGCTAGTCACAGAAAATTAGGCCAGCAGGAAAGACGTGAAAAGGAGAGAAAAACACAAATGGTCACAAAAGGTCTGTTTGTGACTTTGCTTTTCATTAGTGCGATCGAAACATATTTGAATTATTTTCATTTCAATTGCAAACTGTTTTGCCGCACACAGAAATCAATTGAATTACCATTTCACATATGAAATGGTCATTTGTCAATAAACAACAATTGCAAGGGATGGGCTAGTGGGGTAGGACAGCAGTCGGGGCGGAGAATCATGGTGGTATTTGTGGGTGTGGTCTGTCAAAATGGCCGTATAAATATGTCGCCTTTTTGTGGGATTCTATGGATAAGCACTTCGTTGCTAAATTGTTCGTCGTCATTAAATTTCCGCTGCGTTGAGTTCTCATTTCCGTTTCTATGCCTAATGCAGCTGGACAACAGTAACAACAACAAGAACAAGAACAACAGCAGCAGCAATATGTGAATGTGGATAGTACAACGGATGTTGCCATAGGACATAGATATACCATATAGTATTCAATATATGGCCATATAAGCAAACGAGTCTTTGCTAGAGATGACAATGCCCAGGCGTGTGTAATTTTTTTTAAAGATGCCACAAAAACCTCAAATATATTTTAAACTACCTGGCCCGACAAGCATTGCTCTGCCCCTTTTTTACTTGCTGTCGAATTAAATGTTTAGTTCATCCATTAAATGTTCGACTTCTAACATTTGTAGCGATTGCACAGCGCTGGTTCAATTCTCTATCAACATCACCAATGAAATATATTTTTAAAAACTGATGGTCAGCATCTGGGAGCGGCAACAGTGACCCAGCCCTATGGTATATCTGACCTTGAATCTGGAATTATTTTTCTCATAAATCAAATGGCATAGTAAGTACTAAGAAGTAATTACCTAAAAGGTCGGCATAAATCGATCTCTTATAATATTTGTAGCCCCAAAAGATGTCATTTGAAAGCACGAATTGTACTTTTGAATATTTTTCAAAACTCCTTTGACGCTTGTCAATTGCCATAAATTAATGAGTGCAAAGGGTCTGGTGGAGGTTCTAATGCACGCAATTTAACTTTTTCAGAAGCACAGCACATGGCAGGCGTTTCGTTCATAAATTTCAATGCTCTGCAATGCACACATTCTTCATTCATTTGTCCAATATTGGAATATATGCTAAATTCTCTAACAACTGTGGCTTTTCGTGTTCGTCTACCAGTATTTGAACGTCTTGGAAGTGGCATTTTGATTGTGGTTTATATACAATTTACTTAATTTTTTAAATTCTAACCTCACTTTTCTTTCCGAACGCAAAAAATTGACTTATAACAGTCACGAATGCAATGATCTGGCAACGAATGCCATATAAACAATACATCAGTCATTAAATGTATGGCAGCACCACTGGTATATTAAAGCTATATGTTATACAACACTATACGTTAGAGGTTTACATTGTATTGAAATGCATTTTTTTTATTCATTCATTTAAAACGCCTTAAGTTAATTGGTTAAATTCAAAATTAACTTTTTTTTGGAAAAACAAAGCTTCATTTTGCCATAACGAATATTTAAAAAAAATGGGCGTAATTGGTTGATTCCTTATTGACTTATTAAATTACAAAAAAACGGCTTACAATTTTATATATATAGATTATATCTCGAATGCTTTAGAAATGAAAAACTGTTTATGTTGCGGTGCAGGCTTAATTGCCGCCCCGCGCCAGTAGAAAGGCTTACCCAACGCGCCCCTGGTTTTTGTTCTCTCTTATTCGAAGAAGAACAGTTAGAATTTACTTTGTCTTTGCTTGCACTGGTGACAGAGCGGCGGCCCGCTATGACGGCGCGCTAGTCACAGAAAATTAGGCCAGCAGGAAAGACGTGAAAAGGAGAGAAAAACACAAATGTAAGATAATATAAAAACATGTGAGAAATTTAAATTAACATTGAAATAAAGATTTCAGCCAACCGATCTAACCGATCGATGTGCCCACAAATTGTGCAACGGAATATAGCGCAATACAAAACAAAACCGGCGTTCGATTGTTTGGATAGAGGGCTCGGGGTATATGTTCGACTCGCGAACTTTTTTGGAGCTGTCCCACGTCACAACCTGAACATTTTCTACAGTTTAACTAGTATTTTTAAAATACACAAAAGGTGTGTGAGCAATTTTTGCTGAATGCGGCACGGCGAGGACTTGTCGACAATCTTGTGACAGATTTATGTGTTAATTATTGTGGTTGAGTTAGATCGCTGCGAAACGAAATATAGAAATCTAAACGAAATACATAGATAATCTGTGTGCCTTGAGTTATATGTCATTGAAAAAAAAAACACAAATTTACATCAAAATATATATGGCAAATTCCCTGAACATTTAGAAAGCAACGGACGAACAGTCGCATACCTTTTTGTACGAGCAACTCTGCAAATTAAGACAGTCGCATACCTTTTTGTACGAGCAACTCTGCAAATTAAGACAGTCGCATACCTTTTTGTACGAGCAACTCTGCAAATTAAGACAGTCGCATACCTTTTTGTACGAGCAACTCTGCAAATTAAGATGTCTGGGCAATCCTAATAATGATGTAAGCAAACCTATAAATTATATACTCTCCAGACCTACTTTGAATAATGGGGGTTCGTGCCGATCTGTGTATGCATCTCTATAGAGAACTAGCTAGGATTGAACCAGATGAAAATAAACGTTACGTTTACCTAACACTATGCTACGAACTCCTTGACGCTGGAGAACCGGATAATATGACCGAAGAGGAAACCATTGAATATCGTCTAAAAAAGATTGACAGCCTTAACTATCAGGTGAATAAATTACCAAAGCATCTAAATGAAGTAGACCAAGTTAAGGACAAAAATAGAAAACATGTACGTGTTTCCAAAAGGTCAAAGCCAGTTAAATCGAAAATAAAAGAGGGTTATGCTAGAATTGATCCCAAACTTCAAAAGCATTGTGAATTCCAGTGTTTGAACCACCGATCTGAATCTTTGGCTAAGAATAATATACTCAATCATAGAAAAATCATAGATAACAACAAGAAAATAAGCCATGATTGCGAAACTAAATTGTTTGGTTGTTCCAGACTTAGTAAGGAAAAAATATTGAAATCAATCGATCCAAGTCCAATTCGTACAACTATTGAAAGTCAATCTATTCCAACTACATCAAACTTACCTCCGTCCACGAGAAAAACAAGAATCATAGATAACTACAAAAATATTAACCATGATTGCGAAACTAAATTGTTTGGTTGTTCCAGACTTAGTAAGGAAAAAATATTGAAATCAATCGATCCAAGTCCAATTCGTACAACTATTGAAAGTCAATCTATTCCAACAACATTAAACTTGCCTTCGTCCAAAAAAATTAACCATAATTGCGAATCTAAATTGTTTGGTTGTTCCAGACTTAGTAAGGAAAAAATATTGAAATCAATCGATCAAAGTCCAATTCGTACAACTATTGAAAGTCAATCTATTCCAACAACATTAAACTTGCCTTCGTCCAAAAAAATTAACCATAATTGCGAATCTAAATTGTTTGGTTGTTCCAGACTTAGTAAGGAAAAAATATTGAAATCAATCGATCAAAGTCCAATTCGTACAACTATTGAAAGCCAATCTATTCCAACAACATTACACTAGCCTTCGTCCAAAAAAATTAAGCATGATTGCGAATCTAAATTGTTTGGTTATTCCAGACTAAGTAAGAAAAAAATATTAAAATCAATCGATCCAAGTACGATTCGTACAACTTTTGAAAATCAATTTATTCCATCCAACCAAAAGTAATTTACATAAAATAAGTATATATTTAAAAAATGGTTTGGAACATTCGTACTCAAATACTGAATTACTCAGTCAAGAAATGTCCAAATACAAGGATCGCAGTGCTCTATTAAATCTTTGTCAATCTAATCACTTTAAGCCTAAGCCTATAAGAATTGATTTTAAAATTGAGTGCTATTTGAAGAAAGAACGGGTTATACAAAGATAAGGGGTTTGATGTATCAGCATGGATGTTTGGTGATCCTTGAACTAAAGGAAAAATATCAATATAAAACCAAAATATTAAAAGGCTATAATGGTCAAAACAGCATGTTAAAAGTTATGAAGAATTTGTATTTAAATTTAAAAAACTCTGAGCGATCTGTGGCTGAAGCAGGACTTCAATTTGGGGAAAATCCCATATCAAATTGTATAATGAATGAGAGCCAAGCTAAGAACAAGCTAAATCTTCCTGAAAACTGTAAATTGCAAGGTAAATTCCAGACATCTGGTTGTACTGACATTGAAGACAAAAGTCAAAACCGTATGAGGCATAAGGACGATTCTATGGTAGTCAATGAAGATAATGAAATCAATATGCTTTATACTTCCAAAGAAATCACAACTACCGAATCCGATTTCCTTCTGATTGAAAACAAAAAGGGAATCTTGAACGGATATAAAGGTAAAAAAGTTTCTATATCCAATTTAACAGATTTCAAAAAGGAATTCGAAATCTATAAAGTTCAATTAGATGAACTGATCCAAACTTCTTTATCCAGTACTGTTATCAATGGCGGACAGATTGACTATATGTCTGATGTTTCACAGGATCGACCAAAATTATCAAAATTGGAGAGTGAGTCGGTTTATGATGCAGATAAAATATTAGAAGAAATTTGCAAAAGTGTTGAGTCATTCACCTTGCCCGAAGAAAGTTCCAAAGTTGTGCCAAGGACAGGAAACTATTTGAGTGCTTGGTCGTCAGACTCATCGCTTTATAATGATTTTATTAAAAAAAAAGAAGACAAAGAATTGTTGCATGATTGCCAAGATATAATTAGCCTACCTTCTGAAGATAGTTTTTACAAGAATAATCTTTCCGAAGTCCATATTACTAGCGATTTAAAATTTACGCAATTTAAGAGCTTTGTCGTTATAGAACATTTGATATTCACCCATTGTCAAATAAAGGGTTTGATATTGAACTATGGTTTCTTGGAAAGCGCCGAAGTGGAGGATAAAAATTATGAAATTAATATTAATCAGCTGAAGAATGTGAATGATATTTTCGCTAATGTACACTACGCATTGAACCAAATTAAAAAAAAATAATTCTCAATATGAGGAAAAATTAGAGTGCTTTTCCGAAATTTCGAACATTCAAGATTATTCTATTTCCTCACGAGAATCTGCTGACATTGAATTCAAAGACCTTTTAACTCTTAGAACAGCAGATGGAGAAAGTTTTATGACTTTATCTGCTAAAAAACTAGATAAAGGATTGGAAAGCTATAAACATTTATTGGATCAATTGGAAAAAGTACGTTTGAGCTCAAATCACAGCATACAACAAATCTTAGCAAAAGATGAGACGAAAATGAAATCATTAACTCAATCGATGGAGATACAAAACAAACCATTAAACATGGAATTTGAAGATATTTTTGAAACCAATCGTCCAAGTCCAACATGCAATGAATTGAATAAATTTGAACACATCAATGACGATGAGGATAATTATGAATTTGGTTCTTCAAACAAATGGCAACATCAGCGTTACATTATAGCCGCACCAGCCATTATTGTACATCTATTTAAGTCCAATCCTGCTTATCAATGTTCACCTATCGAGGCTGGTGCTCCGAACTTATCCGAAAAACTAGAACAATTCTATGAAATGATGGCGCATCCAAATAGTTCGTTAACAAAACTCATAGATGTCTCAGCTGTTCAAAGGCGTTTGAAAATTATCTTAGATCGTGTAAAGGAGCAACTAGCAGGCAAAATCTGGCCCAAAAGTTGGCTACATTTAGTAGGGAAAATTCAATTAAGGGGTTACGCCACCCCTGGAAAAAAATAACTTTTTTTTTTTTTTTTGCTTTAAAAATCCTCGAAATATTTATATGTTATTGGGTATTGGAGTTGGATATATGACTCCACCATCCTAAAGAAAATAGCCTGTCCTCAGGCGGATACATTGCGATATAGCGAGGGGTGTTTCTCAGCTGTAAATATTGGAGTGTCAATTTTGTTTATAATTTTTTTAACAATTGGTGTTTCGATTATGTCTGTGGGACCACGATTGTTATTTGAAAATTAATTATTAATTTTTGTGGCATTGCCTTAAACTTATAGATTAAGTATGTAATCAAACTTATTATAGTAAGTATAAAAGTGGTTAATGTAATAGTTTGAAATGCAGTATAATATTTCGTATGTTCGTTAATTATCTCTTTTGTTTGGATAAAGGAAATAGGTTCTAGACTGGTGATATTGTTTGTTACATAAATGCTTTGGCTATAGTCAAGCAATGAATTTATTATTGATATTTCGTTTAGTTGTAAGGCACAATCGTAAATTTTTATTATGTTATTGCCTTCTATTATTAATTCGTTGTTTACGCAATTTTGATTAAGTTTAGTTTTTGGTAGATTCCATGTTACAATTATGTTTGGTTCAATGTAATTAGTTTGAAAATTCTTATATGTCTTAGTGTATTTACAAATGGTTGGGATTTGATTTAAAATGCCTATTATACATTCGTTAGTTTCTATTTGTTTTGCGTTTTTATTGAACAAAGTGTTGTTATTAAAATAGTATTTATCGTATGAATTTTCTGTCAAAATATTTTTATTCTCGTCTGGATAAGGAAGTATCTCAAAGATAGGGGTTTTTAATATTTCTTGAGGAATGTTTGAAATGATAAATATCTCGTTTGAACTTGGTTTAAGCCAGGTGGAAGTTTTTGTATTCAATAGTTTTTCCGAATTAACATGACTTAAGTGATTATGTTTTAGAAGTTTTGGGTTGAAAATTCCTAGTCTAGTGAGCTGCATGCCCATTTCTATGTCTTCAATGTATTCTGTGAAATGCTCAAAATTAAAGATTAGAACTTCTAATCTTACTAATTTTTCTTTTTATTCCCTGAGGTTGTTTATTACTTCTAAACCTTTATTAACAGTGTCTATTACGTAATTTAGTTCGTTTTTCTTCTAATTCATCTTTATCTTCCTGATCAAGAGTACCAAAAAGATATTTGTCCTCGTTTATAACGTTTTACAATGTGTATTCCATTAATTTCCCTACTTAGTTTTTCTGTTAGGTGTTGAATATGGATTAGGTTTTTAAATTCTTGTGCTTGTTGCATTAAATTATTATATGTAATGTCTATTAGAGTTAAATTCACCTTTTAATAATGATATTCAAAGTTTGTCGGTAAGTCCATGGTTCCTGTTTTAAGTATTAAGTAACCGTTCGGTGCTTTTACTGGGTTTATGTCAATGGATTGACTGCATGTTGATTTTAATGTTAAGAATAGCATGATGCACAAAAAAGTCATCTTGAGTTGTTGACCTGTAATTAATTAATTGTCGTATTTGCTTTTATTAACTTTCTTTTTTTTCTTGAATTTTGATTTGTAGTGTTTGACTTTTTGTCCTCTATTTCTTTCTTCAAAATGTTTTTCGTCTAACTGATTTATTTCTCCTGTCTTTTTGAATGGATTTGTCGTTTTTGACTTTACTAATGGTGCTTGTTTAAATCTAGCGTCGATTTCGAAGTCGTGTCTATCTTCATTTAAATTGTTTATTTGATGTATTTTTTTGTGTTTGCGTATTAAAGTCGGGGGATCCTGCGTAAATAAAAATGTCCGCTGGTGTTCGGTTAGTTGTTTTATTTCTCGTCTTATGGTTGTATACGTAGAGAATTTTTTCAAATTTGATTAATTAATCTTCAATGTCATTTTCACTATTTATAATTCTGAGTTTTTCGTTTACTGTTTAATGGAATCTTTTTACGTCTGAAATGCCGTTTTTACTTGATGTGATTTTTAACTTTACATTTTCTTCTTGTAGCCAATTTTTTAGTGCTATACACAGGAATGCTGAATCTTTGTCTGATTTTATTTCTATTGGTTTGCCCATTTCAGTGAATACTTTCATAATTGCTCTCTTGGCTTCTAACCAATCTCTAGACCTTACTTCTACAAGTGTTGCAAATTTGAAGTAAATGTCAATGCATGAAAGGAATTGTAAATTGTCGATCATGTAAAAGTCCATGACGTATTTTTCTCTGATGTTAAAAGTTTCTGGTGTTATTTCAAAAGTTAGTTTTGTATTTCTATTTTCTGTCTTCGCGATATTGCATACTGAGCATTCATTAATAATGTTTTGAATTAGGATTTGAAAATCGTGAAAATAATATTTTTCTTTAAAGAAATTAATCGTTTTTGCGTTTCCTGGATGTAATAATTCTTTATGTTGTTTTAGGAGTATTTCTTTAAATTGTGCAAACGTTTGAAGGTCCTCTAACTTAATGCTAGATTTCGAGGTTTTTGTATTTGGGTTTGATTGTATTATTTCAATAAAAGCTTGTTGGAATATGGGAAAATCTTGTTCATTATGAAAATATAGTACAGTGTTCTTACTGGATGTTTGTTTTATAAAAGTAAGTTGTTGTTTCTGCTTTGTCTTCTGAACCTCTAATGAATTCTATTTGCCTGTTCTAATAATTAGTGGGTCTTTCTACTATTGGAATGTAGTTTTCATTATCCTCATGAGCACTATGTATTGTAGCTACTGTGCTTTCTGTTGATCCTAAAAAGTTTTCATCTATATTAATTCTGGAGAGGGCATCTGCTACGTGATTTTCTTTCCCAGGTAAATATTTAATTTTGTAATCAAACTCATTTAGTTTTATTTTCCATCTTTGAAGTTTCATATTTTGTTCTTTTATATTGTTGAGCCATACTAAAGGCTTATGGTCGCTTAGAATCTCGAACTTTCTACCGAAAAGGTATGGCCTAAAATATTTGGTTGCCCATACAATAGATAGTAATTCCTTTTCTATGGCTGAATAATTAAGTTCGTGTTCTATGGTCCTGTGAGAGGAACGCACCTAAAGCTATATTGCTAGCATCTGTGGTTAGGAAAAATGGTTTTTTGAAATCGGGATATGCAAGTATAGGATCATTCATAAGGAGATATTTTAATTTTTCAAAGGATGAAATATAATTTGAGTCGTTTATATTATTTACTCCTTATCCTAGAGTTAAAGGTTTTGCAATATGTGCAAAGTTGGGTATAAATTTCCGGAAGAATCCGCATAATCCTAAGAATGATTTAATTTCTTTTGGAGTTTTAGGTATCGGAAATTTTTGAATTGCTTTGACTTTATCTGGGTTAGGTTTTATACCTTCTGTTGTTATTATATGACCAAGGAATGCTGTTTCCTTTTTCATAAATTCGCATTTGTCGAGTTGGAGTTTAAGATTAGCTTCTATTAGTTTGTTAAATACCTTTCTGAGTGATAGTATGTGTTCCTCCAATGAAGTGGAGTACACAATGATGTCATCCAGATAAACAAGGCAATCCTTATAAATAAGGTCTTCCAAAAGATTATTCATGCATCTTTGGAATGTTGCCGGGGCATTTTTAAGACCAAATGGCATACGTGTGTATTCGTAATGGCCATGTTTAGTTAAGGAAGCTGTTTTTGCAATAGATTCAGGATCCATTTGAATTTGATGAAATCCCTTAGCTAAATCAATGGTGGTAAAGTATTGGCATTTTCCCAGTTTGTCGAGAATTTCGTCCATGACTGGAATTGGAAATTTGTCATCTATTGTGACTTCATTTAGATTTCGATAGTCAATGACTAATCTGAATTTTTGTTTCTTGGAAGCATCTTCTTTTTTTGGAACGATCCAAATGGGTGAACAGTAGGGGGAATTCGATTTTCGAATGATGCCCTGTTCAATCATTTCATTTATTTGTTTGTTGACTTCCATATCAAATGTTTGGGGATATTTGTATGGTCGTTTATAGATTTGGTCCTCATGTTTTATATGAATGGAGTGCCTTATTCTACTCGTGAAAGTCAAATTTTCACCATCGCTGTACTGAATGTCACTGAATTCGTACAAGACTTTTTTTTAGTTTTCGAGTTTCTTCGTTGTTTAAATGGTCGAGTCTATACTCATTGCTTTCTATTATTTCATTTTCAATCTTTCTGTGGGTGGGTCCAAAACTTCTATGTTTTGTTCTTCTTCTATTTCTTCAACATCTCTAAAATAAAATGTATAGTTTCCTGATTTTGCGTATTCTTCATAATTTATTTGTGCTTTGAAGGCTTTGGGAAAGTTCTGCCTATCAACATGTCGTATTTTTTTGAAAATTTATGGATATAAATTTTTTTTCTGTTGAACAAAGTTTGCTGGGTGCAAGGAAAATAATTTATTTTAGTTCTACTGCTCCTTCAATCATGTGAATTTTTGAATCTCCTAAATAGGTTTTGAAATTAAAAAAGTTTTCGGACATTATATTAATTGAAGAGCCTGAGTCGACTACACATTTCAAAGGTTTATTGTTCATCATTATTCTGATGAAGGACTTGTCTCTATCTCTTCTTCCGATTGATCCGAGGCATTCTGATGAAAATTTTCGGATGTGTCCATTTTGCTAATTCCACTATTACTTTCCCTTTGTCTTTTTGTAGGCTGGTTTGCTACATTATTTTGGATAGTTATTGTGCTGTTGATTATTCATTGGATTTTGAGCCCTGTCAATATTTAATTTTTGTTGAAATTCTTGGAAAAGTTTTTGGTTTTGTGTTGTATCTGGTTGTTTTGTTTGAGACGGAGTTGTACTATTGGGTACAAAAGATTTTGATTTTTGATTTGATTTTCTGATTTCTGTTATACTATTCTCGTATAACCCTTCTCGTTGAACTACTTGCTTCAATTAGCTAACTGTGGTTATATCGTATCTAGCTAACGTCATAAATAATCTATCGGGATATTTTTTTTTTTTTTGTAAACTCTCTACTTTTCAGTTAATAATCCCTTGGGATTGTCTTTATATTTTCGGATTTTTTATTTCGGGCTTATTTAAAATATTCTTAATGTTTACATTCGGCCAATCCTGACATTTGATCGATCTCGATCATACAATTCAACATACATACAACATACAATATACATATATACAATACATACAATATACATATACATACAACATACGATATACATATACAAATACTGCTTATCAAATATACATTACAAACAGAAACTCACAGTTTTATCACACGCATGCATCCACGGCTTGAGTCGGGCTGATTCTAAGATACCTTTGTTGGGCAATTGAGTAAGTTGACAATCGTCAATATCAGTGACTTCGTAAAGGTCATTTGGAAGAACTCGATTTATCTTATAAGGGCCACGGTATTTAGGAGCGAACTTTTTGCACGACCCGGGAGTGACATCTACATTGCGAATGGCAACAAAATCATTGCTTCTGCGATTATTGAATTTTCGCACTTGCCTCTTGCCTAGTGACCTCAAGGTTACAGGGGTTTTCTGAACTAAATTTCTCGTCAAGATACTCGGTTAATTCGTCTACTAAGAGGCCTCGCTGATCGCAACCAAACAACAACATTGACGGAGTTTTACCGGTACTACACTGCACTGAGTTATTAATAGCGATTTCCACACGATTAACTTATTTATATTAGTAGTAGTTTATTAATAATCGGCTTGGGCTAAAGGTTCTGACAGCTTTCCCAACATTGGGGTCAACACACGGTTCACACGTTCGACCTGCCCATTGGCAGTCGCTACTTTAATGTGGTCAATATTTCGATTTTCTACTCAGCAAACTCAAACGACGTAAAACACATACCTCCGTCGGATATAACTCTTCTTGGTCGGCTATAATAATCAAAATATTTTTCTAACGCGGCGGTAACTTTTTGGTACTAGTGGAATTTACGGGATACAATTTAACAAACTTTGTAAATGCGTCAATCACTACCAAAAGGTGCTTTCTTTTTGATGTAACACTCGGTACGGGACCTAAGTGGTCAACATGGATAGTATCAAATGGAATCGGACTTTTCGGAATACTCTGCAAGGTTCTATTATGTATAGTTCTTGGAACCCTATGTAGAATACACGGCAGACAATCTTTTATAAACGACTCAACCTTTGGATTTATTAACGGGAACCCGTACTTTTCTTTCAAATTGTTTACACATTTCTCAACGCCTAAGTGACCTAGTTTCTCGTGACACCTTATTAATTCCCCTTGCATGCGAGCCGGTGCATACAAATACAGTCTTTCCTTAGCATTTCTTTTGTACACTATACCATCTATTAACTCAAATCCAACATCATTGCCTTTTTCTAAATTTTCTCTTAGTTTACGGATATCCGGATCTCTTATTTGTTCTGACTGCAATAATAAATCAACATCTTGCGGAGACGCACCCACCACACCAACCAGGTTTTCCTACACAAATTCGATCGAGCTGGTCACTTCTTTCGATTTGGTTACTCAATCTCGGATCAACAGAACTTTCATTTAAAGAAACGCAAGTTTTATTCTTAACCAGTTTTAACCGACTTCTTTCTAAACATAGCTCACAGGGTCTGAAACAACTCTTCGCTAAATTAACACACGGGTTTGTCCCAAACGGTCCTAAATAAATCTTCCCTAAAGGAGCACATGGTTTTATTTTACACGGGTTTATCTCACACGGGTCTATCTCACACGGTTTTGTCTCAAACGGGTCTATCTCACACGGGTCTATCTCACACGGTTTTGTCTCAAACGGGTCTATCTCACACGGTTTTGTCTCACACGGGTCTATCTCACACGGTTTTGTCTCAAACGGTTTTATCTCACACGGGTCTATCTCACACGGTTTTGTCTCAAACGGGTCTATCTCACACGGTTTTGTCTCAAACGGGTCTATCTCACACGGTTTTGTCTCAAACGGTTTTGAAGAAATTTTCCCTAAAAAAACACACGGTTTTATCTCAAACTGTTTTAAATAAGTCTTCCCTAGAGAAGCACACGGTTTTATTTCACACGGTTCGGAACAACTCTGTTCTAGAACGGCATACGGTCCAATCGAATCTCTACTAAACGCATTTTTCTCTGAGGGGACACACGGTTCTATCAAATCGCTTTCAAACTCATTCAGTTTAACGAACTCACATGGTTCAACGCAACTTTCATCATGAATGGCACACAGCTTGGTCAAATCTCCACCAGACTCACAGTTTAACGCAACTTTCCTCAAAAGTAATATACGGTTCACAAGGTTCAATTGGGGCATTTTGGTCTCTCTTCACTAATAAATCGCAAGGATCAAAATCACCTTCTACAATATTCTCTAACAACTCGGTTTGCCGACTTAATGCGTCTACATGGCCCATGTTTGAACCGGGTTTTTGAGCAATTGTATAATCAAAGTTTTCCAATTCCAACGACCACCGCGCAATGCGGGGATTTATAGATTTTTTACTCAAGGTTTGGACCAATGAATTACAATCTGTAACGAGCAAAAATGGTTTGTGTTCTAAATAAACGCAAAATTGGCGCACGGCATATATTATGGCCAAAGTTTCAAGTTCAAAACTGTGATAACGGGACTCGCGGCTGTCGACTTTCGGGAATAATAAGAGACTGGATGCATTTTGACATCAGTCTGTCTTTGCATCAAAGAGGCACCAAAGACATTTAAACTGGCGTCAGTATGCAACTCAGTTTCGTAAGTAGGGTTAAAGATAGCTAATACGGGCGGACTGGATAAGGCGGATCTTAATGTGAGAAATACGTTTTTAGCGGTTTCGTTCATCGGAAATGTTTATGCAACTCAGTTAACGGTTTGGCTATGCGGAAGAAATTCGGAACAAATTTGCGAAAATAAGAGAATAAGCCTAAGCACGAGTGTAATTCTGGGTATTCTTGAATAGCTTTTAAATTTGGTAAAATTCCCTTATCACTGACTTCATATCCTAAATAATCTATGCTCTTCTGTAGGAAAATGCTTTTCTTCAAATTGAGCTCTAAATTGTACTGAATAAAACGATCTAACAGTTTTGCTAACAACTTAAGCTGCTGATCTACGGTACGGGTGGCAAGAATAATGTCGTCCATATATACTACAATTCTCGATCACTAAGTATATTCGATATAAATCTCTGAAATACAGCTGGTCCGTTCTTTAGACCAAAAGGCATTCTCAGATATTCAAACGAATGCAGTGTATTTAATTGAATCCTCATCCATGCCTACATGTTAAAAACCACTTTTCAAATCTATGACGGAGAAAACGGTCTTGCCCTCCGGGTATTCTAGGCAATCTTCTATCAAAGGCAACGGAAAATTATCCCTCACAGTCTTCTTATTTAACCTCGATAATCAACGCACATTCGTATATTGCCATCTTTTTTTCGCACTAGGACGATGGCGGAGTTGCTTGGTCGGATTACATTATTGGCTAACAGCTCACTAACTGTTTTAGAAACGATTCCTCTTTCATAATATGATAACCTTCTAGGACTACTATGAAATGGTGTTGTATCTGTCAGACATATTCACATCATATATTTAGGCAATCCGTAATTAATTGAAAATCGATTAATGTAATGCTCATGCACAATGCCTCGGCACTCACGCATCGTGCCTAATCCAAATTCACTGCCAACAGTAGTATTCCCGGTATCTGACAGCGCTGCACAAACGGTTTGCAACTCTGATAGCCATTCTCGAAATGGGGATGCATTCGTGTTTACATTAGGGTTATTACAATTATTATCTAGATCAGTGGTGTTATTACTAATGACATTATGCTTAGGATATTTAGTAAACAGGGATGCACAGAAGGATTTGTAAACAAAAGCAATGGTACTCTTGAATGATGCGGAATTCTTTTCATATTTTCTTACATTTTCAATCAATGAGAACTTAAGACCTATTTTATTCAAAGCATCTCTACCAAGAAGTAGTTGTGTCGGCATAATATTATCGGGAATAACTAAAAATTGAATTTCATAATATTTTTTGCAAAACAGAACTAAACATTTGACTGTTCCAAAAGTCAGAATAGAGCCACCGCACAGTCCATTTAATGATCTCGGTGTATTTCATGAAAATACTTTCTATAGGGCAAACTCCACACCTGATTTGTAAACTCCCTACTTTTCATTTATCAATTCCTTGGGATTGTCTTTATATTTTCGGATTTTTTATTTCCTTTCAAAAAATTTGCACATGTATTCTTATTCACTATATTTCGAGAGAGTATGCCCGTACCCCGCTTTAGTGTATTATACCCTTTTAGTGTGACCAAATTCGGTTATCGGGGAAATTCACTGAGACGAGGAGCGGGCTTATTTAAAAATTCTTAATGTTTACAGTTTATTACATATTTTATAGTGTTATTTAAAGCATTTGTATAAAGAGCGGTGTTATTTGTGTAGGAACCGGTGATGAGGTACCGATAGACAACAAAAGAACCAGAAGCGGTCATCGTTTCTGAAGCCAGTTCGTGGGGCTAGGCCGGCATAACCTAATAATAAATGACGGTCACACTGGACTTCTAAGTTTGCAACGAAAGCGAGCACACGCCTCGGGACAGACCTGGAGCCAATTTCTTTTCTTTTTTATATCAAAGCCATAATATTCAATTGTCAAACTAACCGCCAATAAAAACCCGTAAAAAATACCACAAATCGGGGCTCAACCGGGATGGCAGCTTAAAAGTGAAACAATTGATATTGGCTATTGAATTTTACAAATTCGTTAAAACTTGTAAAATTCTAAGAAGGAGGGAGACAGCAAGTGACGCTGCCTCGAAGAAACGTTCACGTGAGAGGAAGAGAGATAGCTGCAGTAAAAGCGCGGTATCGGCGAGCAACAAGAACTAGAAAATTTGGCCGACGAGGGAGACAGCAAGTGACGCTGACATAAGGAAACTGCAGAAGGAGTGAGAAAGCTGATCAGAAAGGTGGTTCTGGAATTTTCGCAGCACGTGACGAAATATTCGTGAAGTTTGGCCGAAGAAGGTACCATTGAGGTACACCAGCAATAATAAGGCAAGGCAGGAACGGATCGAAGGGCAACAACGATTCCGGTTGCAAGATTGATTCAAGGTTGCAAAGGCGATACGAGGCTGCCACAACGGAGGCTGTGTAGATTGCTGGAGAAGTGTACAGTAGTTTACCAGTGTTGGTGGCAACAACGTTTCAAGGTTGTGCTAACTGCTGGAGAAGTGTACAGCGGTTAGCCAGGGCTGGACGCAACGAATTTGAAATTCTACAGAGACTAGCGTTGAGTTCTAGGAGTGAACTGCGTTAGTAGTGGACAAAATCTGGTGGTGACGGCGTGAACAACGGAGACTAGCGTTGAGTTCTAGGAGTGAACTGCGTTAGTAGTGGACAAAATCTGGTGGTGACGGCGTGAACAACGGAGACTAGCGTTGAGTTCTAGGAGTGAACTGCGTTGGTGGCGGTGGTGTGATCAACTTCTGGTGGCGGCGGCGTGAGAATATTTTGGCAGCGGCAACAACTCAAAGGTTGGCGAGAAACTTCAATATTGTTGCTGAGAGAGGATTTGTGAAGGAATTTGGCGATAAGACTAATCAACATCGAAGACGACGACAAAGAGGACGACGTGGGACCAACGAAAGACGGGAAAAGCGTATGTTATTCAGATCTAGCGAAAACTGATAACAATTTTCAAAGCTAGAAAATAATACTAACATAGTATAAGAAGAATTGTACGTTATTTTAAGTTCTTGTAATTGAGATGGAGCTTGCAGAGATTCTGTCTCTAAGCGTGGTGGCTTTGCGATCGAAATTATCCGAACTAGGGCTACCTACGACTGGCAGGAAACGGGATTTGCAGAATAGGTTACTCACCCATTATGGTGTGCAGGAGGAAGATGAGGAATCAGACGATCAGTCAGTGGTAACAGCGAATGGGGGACTAGAGATTGCAGCAGAAAACGTAGTTAGACCCGAGAGATCATGGTTTACTTTGAAAGATGTGGAGGACAGTGTGTCACAGTATTCTGGTTCAGATATTCCTAACATTGCTCAATGGATTGAAGAACTAGAAGAATGTGCAGCCACGGTACAGTGGAATGAATTACAGTTATTTGTGTATGGAAAACAGTTATTGTGTGGGGCGGCAAAATCTTTCATAAGGAGTCAGAGAAATATTAAAAACTGGAGTTCTTTGAAAACAGCTCCGGCTGAGTTTAGTGTAAAAATATCTTCAGCTGCAGTACATAAAAAGTTAAATCAGCGCCAACAGAAGAAAGGCGAAACTCTAAATGAATACTTATATGCATTGATGGAAATTGCGAAGCCGGTAAACGTAGATGAGGAGAGTCTGATAGAGTACTTCGTTAAAGGTATTCCGGATACAAAAACCAACAAAATGATGTTATTCCAAGCTCGCAATATTTCAGAGTTAAAGTTTCAAATCGAAGTTTATAAGAAGGGGCGTGATTCATACAGGGCAACGAACAGATTTGAAAGTAAGGCATATGGTTCAAGTGAAGCACAGGCAGTACAGGCTCGAGAGAGAAAATGTTTTGGTTGCGGAGAGGCGACTCATTTAAGAAAAGATTGTCCTAAGTCCGATCGAAAGTGTTTTAAGTGCGGTCAGCCAGGTCATCGTGCAGCTCAGTGTAGTATCGAAACGCAGATTAAACGAGAAAAGCACGCGAATGTTGTTCAACATGACAAAGTTGAAGTTAGTTCGAGTACGTTCACTCCGTCTGGGTTAGAGCTAAAGAAGGTTAGCTATGAGAATATTGAATTTAAAGGGCTCATAGATACAGGAGCAGATATGTGCTTGATTCGTCGAAGTATTTTTTGGAAGCTAGGAGTTAAACAACTAACAGGTCCTGGAAAGTGTTTGGTAGGAATAGGAGATGCGAAAATTTTAACGTTTGGTAGTTTCTCTTTAATGGTGATCATCGACAAAATTAAAATAGTAGTTGAGTTTCATGTAGTTCCCGATGAGGACATGGGGTTTGACGCTATTTTGGGAAGAACGATTCTTGATAGTGTTGACATGAAGGTAACAAAAAATGGTACTCAGTTTTTGATTAGCAGTAAGCAGAAGTTAGAAGAAGAAAATACTGAATCTGTTGAGGATTGGATGAAACAATTTGAAGATGTCTGCACAGTTTTTGAAGGGAAGGACGAAATCGGTTTAGAGTTGTCTCATTTAAGCCAAGAACAGGCTAAAGAGGTCGAAATGATAGTTGATCGATACAAGCCAAAACGCAATCCTGATGCGAAGATTGAAATGAGAATTATTTTGAAAGATGATATTCCCGTATACCAACACCCAAGACGGTTGGCCTACTGCGATCAGCAGATTGTAGATAATCAGATACAAGAATGGCTCGAGGAAGGAATTATTCGAGATAGTACATCAGTGTATGCATCCCCTATAGTATTGGTAGCAAAGTCAAACGGAGCTAAAAGGTTGTGCTGCGATTATAGAAAATTGAATGAAAAGATAATTCGCGATAATTTTCCGATAGTATTGATGGATAGTGTAATTGATCAATTGCAAGGAGGAAAGGTTTTTACTACACTGGACTTGAAAAACGGATATTTTCATGTACCAGTAGAAGCAAGTTCGCAAAAGTTCACGGCATTTGTTACCCAGAAAGGACAGTACGAATTCTTATATGTACCGTTTGGTATCTCAAACTCTCCAGCGGTCTTTACGAGATTCATGATGGCAGCAATGCAGGAGTTGATTCAGAAAGGTATAGCGATCGTATATATGGATGATATCATCATTCCAAGCAGGGACATTGAAGAAGGTATGTCAAGAATTAAATTAGTTTTGGGGGTAGCCGAGAAGAACGGATTACAGCTTAACTGGAAAAAGTGTCAGATTCTACAAAATCAAGTCAATTTTCTAGGATACGTGATTAGTGAAGGGATAATAAAACCGAGTGAAGAAAAAATTTCGTCGGTACACAATTTCCCAAGACCGCATGATAAGAAAGCAGTGCAAAGGTTTCTCGGTTTAACATCGTATTTTCGAAAATTCATTGAGGGATATGCCTTGATGGCGAAGCCACTTTCCGATATGCTAAGAAAGGATAGTAAATTTGTGTTCAGCGAGATTGAGGAGTTATCATTTGAACGATTGAAGGCATCGTTAACTAGTGAGTCGGTATTGAGGTTATATAATCCGAAAGCGCAAACAGAGGTCCATGCTGACGCATCAAAATACGGTTACGGAGCAATTCTAATGCAGAAAGATACGGAGGATAATTTGTTCCATCCCATTCAGTACATGAACCGGAAAACAAAGCCATGTGAGCAGAATTATCATTCATACGAACTAGAAGTTTTAGCCATAATTGAGGCTCTAAAGAAGTGGCGAGTTTACATTCTTGGCTTGCAGTTCACTATAGTTACAGACTGTAATGCATTTACTATGACCATGAAAAAACAGGAAGTTCCATTAAGAGTAGCCCGGTGGGCCATGTTTTTGCAGGATTTTAGTTACAGTCTAGAACATCGGTCAGGATCAAGGATGAGGCATGTAGATGCTTTGAGTCGTGTCGCCTGTTATTCGATATCGGATAGTATTATTCATCGTCTGAAAGAAGCTCAATTGGTTGATGATTGGATAAATGCTATAAGAAGTTTAGTTGAAAAGGGCGGGTATGAGGATTTCTATATTTTGAATGAGGTCTTGTTCAAAGATGCCAATAAGCAGTTAATCGTAGTACCCGAGCAGATGGAGAATGAAATTATCTTGCTTGCCCATAAACAAGGACATTTCTCAGCAAAGAAAACGCAGTTATTGGTCGAAAATCATATTTCATTCGCAAATTGAAAGGAAAAGTTACACGATTAGTTGAGAGTTGCGTACAGTGTATTATAACAAATGCGAAATTGGGTAGAAAAGAAGGGTATCTGACAGCGATCGATAAGGGAGATCAACCTCTAGTTACATATCATATTGACCATGTGGGTCCGATGGATCTCACTAAGAAGAGGTACAATCATTTGCTAGTAGTCGTCGATGGTTTTAGTAAGTTCGTATGGTTATATCCTACCCGAAGTACCGGAGCAGAAGAAGTCGTAAATCATTTGGAAAAACAAGCAATAATATTTGGTAACCCAGTGAGAGTAGTGACCGATAGGGGAACGGCATTTACGTCACATTTGTTTGAACAGTATTGTAAGGACAATAACATACAACATTTATTAATTACAGCTGGTGTTCCGCGGGGAAACGGACAGGTCGAACGAATGCACAAGATCATTGTACCCATGTTAACGAAATTGAGTTTGGAAAGTCCAGTAACCTGGTATAGGCATGTAGGGAAGGTGCAACAAATGATAAACAACACTGAGCCAAGAAGTACAAAAGTGAGTTCGTTTAAGATACTAACAGGTTTAGATATGAGAGTTCCTGAAGATGCAGAGCTAAGAGAGCGTATTTTAGAATGCATAGTGAACGAGTTGGATGAGGAGCGAAAGGAGATCCGAGATAGGGCGATTGAAAATATTAAAGTCCTACAGGACGAAAATCGAAAGTCCTATGATGCAAAACGAAAGATCGAAAGGAAATACAGACTTAACGATTTAGTAGCGATCAAGCGGACACAGAACGGGGTAGGTCTTAAGCTCAAAGGAAAATATTTGGGGCCGTACAAGGTAGTATCAGTCCAGAAACACGGAAGATATAAGGTTGAAAGGATGGGAGATACGGAAGGGCCCACTACAACATCCACTGTGGCCGAGTTCATGAAACCTTGGGGATCTTCATTCGAGTCGAATGAAACGTCAGGAGGGCCGAATGTAGGAACCGGTGATGAGGTACCGATAGACAACAAAAGAACCAGAAGCGGTCATCGTTTCTGAAGCCAGTTCGTGGGGCTAGGCCGGCATAACCTAATAATAAATGACGGTCACACTGGACTTCTAAGTTTGCAACGAAAGCGAGCACACGCCTCGGGACAGACCTGGAGCCAATTTCTTTTCTTTTTTATATCAAAGCCATAATATTCAATTGTCAAACTAACCGCCAATAAAAACCCGTAAAATAAATACCACATTTGCATCGTTTTCTAGACTTTGTTTGTGATAATATAGGACTTATCTTCTAATTCTGTTACAAACTTACGAAGGTTTCCTGCATAGTAGGTGTTGAAGAGGCGTAGAAGAAGTTCCTCACAGGGGGTCTGCATCTTTAATTCATTGATGAGGAGTGATCTTAGTTCCGGCCAGGTGTTGGCTTGTCCAATTTGTGAGAGCCGTTGTGCCTCTCCAGTGAGCTGCATCTAGATTGCACTGAACAATATGTTATGTTGCCTTATATCATGGGTTCGATATAGATGCATAATGAAATCTATCCTCCTTATGAATGACGTCAGATTCTCTGGAGGTCCATCATAATTTGCCACCTGTCTTAACGAAGACAGTGCTTGATTGAGGTGGGCTTCGGTGAGTTCTACAGCCATTTTGTTTCTTCTTTTTTTTTGTTTTAGTGGTGTTTTGTTTTGTTGATTTTCTGGGTTTTTTGTGATGTTTTGTTTTGTTAATTTTCTGGGTTTTAGTTATGTTTTATTTTGGATTTTGATCTTTTGTTCGCACACAAGTTGGCGTTTTTGTTCCTCAATTGGATTTAATGGTTGTAACACACAGTTGATATTTTCGCGCACAGTTGGCGTAAATATTTTTTTTTTGGTTGCAACACACAGTTGATATTTCCGCGCACAGTTGGCAGAAAATATTTTTCACTGTTGTAGACTTTTGAGCACTACCCGTAAGTTCTTGATGTCGGATCGGAATTTTATAGTGATTATTCACTAATTCTATGTAACGCACGGATAACAATTCTGCGCGTCGCACGGATAGAATATTAGTTCACTACAGTGATTATTCACTAATTCTATGTAACACACGGATAACAATTCTATATGTAACACGGATAGAATAACTTTTTCCAATCCTACCAACTGCGCCAATTAAATATCCGATTTTCCCAATGAGAAAAAAAAGATATGTTTTGTGAGTTAAAAGCAACGTACTTTATTATTTGAATGAAAACTTAGAACTGGTTACAAAAATGTCTTATGGTTATATTTATAAGCTAAATTTGGGAGCCCTTTGGTGGCGTGATTGATATTTCGATGATTTGATTGGTCCGATTTTAATTGCTGAGTTAGCGTTCTCACGCTTTTGGTTATTAGGGAGACAATTATTATTTCAAGTGTTTAATTGTTTATGTTAATTTTATGGATTAGCGTTCATACGCTTTGGTTTTGAGGGGGACAATTGTTATTAAAACGGATGTTTACTTTAACGTTATGAATTTTAGGGGGCGAAATATTTATATGTTATTGGGTATTGGAGTTGGATATATGAATATATAGTCATATACGGGAAAATTGGATATTTAATTGGCGCAGTCGGTAGGATTGGAAAAAAGTTATTCCATCCGTGTTACATATAGAATTGATATCCGTGTATTACATAGAATTGGTGAATAATCACTGTAGTGAACTGTCATTCTATCCGTGCGACGCGTAGAATTGTTATCCGTGCGTTACATAGAATTAGTGAATAATCACTATAAAATTCCAATCCGACATCAAGAACTTACGGGTAGTGCTCAAAAGTCTACAACAGTGAAAAATATTTTCTGCCAACTGTGCGCGGAAATATCAATCGTGTGTTGCAACCAAAAAAAAAAAAAAAAAATATTTACGCCAACTGTGCGCGAAAATATTAACTGTGTGTTACAACCATTAAATCCAATTGAGGAACAAAAACGCCAACTTGTGTGCGAACAAAAAACCAAAATAAATAAAACACCACTAAAACAAAAAAAAAAGAAGAAATAAAATGGCTGTAGAACTCATCGAAGCCAACCTCAATCAAGCACTGTCTTCGTTAAGACAGGAGGCAAATTATGATGGAGCTCCAGAGAATCTGACGTCATTCATAAGGAGGATAGATTTTATTATGCATCTATATCCAACCCATGATATAAGGCAACATAACATATTGTTCAGTGCAATCGAGATGCAGCTCACTGGAGAAGCACAACGGCTCTCACAAATTGGACAAGCCAACACCTGGCCGGAACTAAGGACACTCCTCATCAACGAATTAAAAACGCAGACCCCCTGTGAGGAACTTCTGCGACGCCTCTACAACACCAACTATGCAGGAAATCTTCGTAAGTTTGTAACAGAATTAGAAGATAAGTCCTATATTATCACAAACAAATTAAGTCTAGAAAACGATGCAAAATCCGAGAATTTTCGTCAGAATGCCTCGGATCAATCGGAAGAAGAGATAGAGACAAGTCCTTCATCAGAATAATGATGAACAATAAACCTTTGAAATGTGTAGTCGACTAAGGCTCTTCAATTAATATAATGTCCGAAAACTTTTTTAATTTCAAAACCTATTTAGGAGATTCCAAAATTCACATGATTGAAGGAGCAGTAGAACTAAAAGAAATTATTTTCCTTGCACCCAGCAAACTTTGTCCGACAGAACAAAAATTTTATATCCATAAATTTTCAAATAAATACGACATGTTGATAGGCAGAACTTTCCTAAAAGCCTGCAAAGCACACAGTTTTGGACCCACCCACAGAAAGGGACCCGGAAACAAATTTTGCGATTGAAAACGAAATAATAGAAAGCAATGAGTATAGACTCGACCATTTAAACAACGAAGAAACTCAAAAACTAAAAAAGGTTTGTACGAATTCAGTGACATTCATTACCGCGAAGGTGAAAATTTGACTTTCACGAGTACGATAAAGCACTCTATTCATACAAATGAGGACCCAATCTATAAACGACCATACAATATCCCCAAACATTTGATATGGAAGTCAACCAACAAATAAATGAAATGATTGAACAGGGCATCATTCGAAAATCGAATTCCCCCTACTGTTCACCCATTTGGATCGTTCCAAAAAAAGAAGATGCTTCCAAGAAACAAAAATTCAGATTAGTCATTGACTATCGAAATCTAAATGAAGTCACAATAGATGACAAATTTCCAATTCCAGTCATGGACGAAATTCTCGACAAACTGGGAAAATGCCAATACTTTACCACCATTGATTTAGCTAAGGGATTTCATCAAATTCAAATGGATCCTGAATCTATTGCAAAAACAGCTTCCTTAACTAAACATGGCCATTACGAATACACACGTATGCCATTTGGTCTTAAAAATGCCCCGGCAACATTCCAAAGATGCATGAATAATCTTTTGGAAGACCTTATTTATAAGGATTGCCTTGTTTATCTGGATGACATCATTGTGTACTCCACTTCATTGGAGGAACACATACTATCACTCAGAAAGGTATTTAACAAACTAATAGAAGCTAATCTTAAACTCCAACTCGACAAATGCGAATTTATGAAAAAGGAAACAGCATTCCTTGGTCATATAATAACAACAGAAGGTATAAAACCTAACCCAGATAAAGTCAAAGCAATTCAAAAATTTCCGATACCTAAAACTCCAAAAGAAATTAAATCATTCTTAGGATTATGCGGATTCTTCCGGAAATTTATACCCAACTTTGCACATATTGCAAAACCTTTAACTCTAGGATTAAAGAAAGGAGCTAAAATAAATATAAACGACTCAAATTATATTTCATCCTTTGAAAAATTAAAATATCTCCTTATGAATGATCCTATACTTGCATATCCCGATTTCAAAAAACCATTTTTCCTAACCACAGATGCTAGCAATATAGCTTTAGGTGCGTTCCTCTCACAGGACCATAGACTATTTCTTATGGTAGTAGAACACTTAACGAACACGAACTTAATTATTCAGCCATAGAAAAGGAATTAATATCTATTGTATGGGCAACCAAATATTTTAGGCCATACCTTTTCGGTAGAAAGTTCGAGATTCTAAGCGACCATAAGCCTTTAGTATGGCTCAACAATATAAAAGAACAAAATATGAAACTTCAAAGATGGAAAATAAAACTAAATGAGTTTGATTACAAAATTAAATATTTACCTGGGAAAGAAAATCACGTAGCAGATGCCCTCTCCAGAATTAAAATAGATGAAAACTTTTTAGGATCAACAGAAAGCACAGTAGCTACAATACATAGTGCTCATGAGGATAATGAAAACTACATTCCAATAGTAGAAAGACCCACTAATTATTAGAACAGGCAAATAGAATTCATTAGAGGTTCAGAAGACAAAGCAGAAACAACAACTTACTTTTATAAAACAAACATCCAGTAAGAACACTGTACTATATTTTCAAAATGAACAAGATTTTCCCATATTCCAACAAGCTTTTATTGAAATAATACAATCAAACCCAAATACAAAAACCTCGAAATCTAGCATTAAGTTAGAGGACCTTCAAACGTTTGCACAATTTAAAGAAATACTCCTAAAACAACATAAAGAATTATTACATCCAGGAAACGCAAAAACGATTAATTTCTTTAAAGAAAAATATTATTTTCACGATTTTCAAATCCTAATTCAAAACATTATTAATGAATGCTCAGTATGCAATATCGCGAAGACAGAAAATAGAAATACAAAACTAACTTTTGAAATAACACCAGAACTTTTTAATATCAGAGAAAAATACGTCATGGACTTTTACATGATCGACAATTTACAATTCCTTTCATGCATTGACATTTACTCGAAATTTGCAACACTTGTAGAAGTAAAGTCTAGAGATTGGTTAGAAGCCAAGAGAGCAATTATGAAAGTATTCACTGAAATGGGCAAACCAATAGAAATAAAATCAGACAAAGATTCAGCATTTCTGTGTATAGCACTAAAAAATTGGCTACAAGAAGAAAATGTAAAGTTAGAAATCACATCAAGTAAAAACGGCATCTCAGACGTAGAAAGATTCCATAAAACAGTAAATGAAAAACTCAGAATTATAAATGGTGAAAATGACATCGAAGATAAATTACTTAAATTTGAAAAAATTCTCTACGTATACAACCATAAGACGAGACATAAAAAAACTAACCGAACACCAGCGGACATTTTTATCTATGCAGGATCCCCCGACTATAATACGCAAACAAAAAAAATACATCAAATAAACAATTTAAATGAAGATAGACACGACTTCGAAATCGACACTAGATTTAAACAAGCACCATTCGTAAAGTTAAAAACGACAAATCCATTCAAAAAGACAGGAGAAATAAATCAGTTAGACGAGAAACATTTTGAAGAAAGCAATAGAGGACAAAAAGTTACACACTACAAATCAAAATGACTTTTTTGTGCATCATGCTATTCTTAACATTAAAATCAAAGTCAATCCATTGACATAAACCCAGTAAAAGCACCGAACGGTTACTTAATACTTAAAAACAGGACTTACCGACAAACTTTGAATATCATTATTAAAAGGTGAATTTAACTCTAATAGACATTACATATAATAATTTAATGCAACAAGCACAAGAATTTAAAAACCTAATCCATATTCAACACCTAACAGAAAAACTAAGTAGGGAAATTAATGGAATACACATTGTAAAACGTTATAAACGAGGACAATTAACGGATTGTTCAATATACAATATCTTTTTGGTACTCTTGATCAGGAAGATAAAGATGAATTAGAAGAAAAACGAACTAAATTACGTAATAGACACTGTTAATAAAGGTTTAGAAGTAATAAACAACCTCAGGGAATAAAAAGAAAAATTAGTAAGATTAGAAGTTCTAATCTTTAATTTTGAGCATTTCACAGAATACATTGAAGACATAGAAATGGGCATGCAGCTCACTAGACTAGGAATTTTCAACCCAAAACTTCTAAAACATAATCACTTAAGTCATGTTAATTCGGAAAAACTTTGAATACAAAAACTTCCACCTGGCTTAAACCAAGTTCAAACGAGATATTTATCATTTCAAACATTCCTCAAGAAATATTAAAAACCCCTATCTTTGAGATACTTCCTTATCCAGACGAGAATAAAAATATTTTGACAGAAAATTCATACGATAAATACTATTTTAATAACAACACTTTGTTCAATAAAAACGCAAAACAAATAGAAACTAACGAATGTATAATAGGCATTTTAAATCAAATCCCAACCATTTGTAAATACACTAAGACATATAAGAATTTTCAAACTAATTACATTGAACCAAACATAATTGTAACATGGAATCTACCAAAAACTAAACTTAATCAAAATTGCGTAAACAACGAATTAATAATAGAAGGCAATAACATAATAAAAATTTACGATTGTGCCTTACAACTAAACGAAATATCAATAATAAATTCATTGCTTGACTATAGCCAAAGCATTTATGTAACAAACAATATCACCAGTCTAGAACCTATTTCCTTTATCCAAACAAAAGAGATAATTAACGAACATACGAAATATTATACTGCATTTCAAACTATTACATTAACCACTTTTATACTTACTATAATAAGTTTGATTAGATACTTAATATATAAGTTTAAGGCTATGCCACAAAATTAATAATTAAGCATTTTCGATCAAATAACAATCGTGGTCTCACAGACATAATCGAAACACCAATTGTTAAAAAAATTGAGTCCCAAATTATAAACAAAATTGACACTCCAATATTTACAGCTGAGAAACACCCCTCGCTATATCGCAATGTATCCGCCTGAGGACAGGCTATTTTCTTTAGGATGGTGGAGTCATATATCCAACTCCAATACCCAATAACATATAAAGATTTCGAGGATTTTTAAAGCAAAAAAAAAAAAAAAAGTTATTTTTTCCAGGGGTGGCGTAACCCCTTAATTGAATTTTCCCTACTAAATGTAGCCAACTTTTGGGCCAGATTTTGCCTGCTAGTTGCTCCTTTACACGATCTAAGATAATTTTCAAACGCCTTTGAACAGCTGAGACATCTATGAGTTTTGTTAACGAACTATTTGGATGCGCCATCATTTCATAGAATTGTTCTAGTTTTTCGGATAAGTTCGGAGCACCAGCCTCGATAGTTGAACATTGATAAGCAGGATTGGACTTAAATAGATGTACAATAATGGCTGGTGCGGCTATAATGTAACGCTGATGTTGCCATTTGTTTGAAGAACCAAATTCATAATTATCCTCATCGTCATTGATGTGTTCAAATTTATTCAATTCATTGCATGTTGGACTTGGACGATTGGTTTCAAAAATATCTTCAAATTCCATGTTTAATGGTTTGTTTTGTATCTCCATCGATTGAGTTAATGATTTCATTTTCGTCTCATCTTTTGCTAAGATTTGTTGTATGCTGTGATTCGAGCTCAAACGTACTTTTTCCAATTGATCCAATAAATGTTTATAGCTTTCCAATCCTTTATCTAGTTTTTTAGCAGATAAGGTCATAAAACTTTCTCCATCTGCTGTTCTAGGAGTTAAAAGGTCTTTGAATTCAATGTCAGCGGATTCTCGTGAGGAAATAGAATAATCTTGAATGTTCGAAATTTCGGAAAAGCACTCTAATTTTTCCTCATGTTGAGAATTATTTTTTTTAATTTGGTTCAATGCGTACTGTACATTAGCGAAAATATCATTCACATTCTTCAGCTGATTAATATTAATTTCATAATTTTTATCCTCCACTTCGACTGTTTCCAAGAAACCATAGTTCAATATCAAACCCTTTATTTGACAATGGGTGAATATCAAATGTTCTATAACGACAAAGCTCTTAAATTGCGTAGATTTTAAATCGCTAGTAATATGGACTTCGGAAAGATTATTCTTGTAAAAACTATCTTCAGAAGGTAGGCTAATTATATCTTGCAATCATGCAACAATTCTTTGTCTTCTTTTTTTTTAATAAAATCATTATAAAGCGATGAGTCTGACGACCAAGCACTCAAATAGTTTCCTGTCCTTGGCACAACTTTGGAACTTTCTTCGGGCAAGGTGAATGACAACACTTTTGCAAATTTCTTCTAATATTTTATCTGCATCATAAACCGACTCACTCTCCAATTTTGATAATTTTGGTCGATCCTGTGAAACATCAGACATATAGTCAATCTGTCCGCCATTGATAACAGTACTGGATAAAGAAGTTTGGATCAGTTCATCTAATTGAACTTTATAGATTTCGAATTCCTTTTTGAAATCTGTTAAATTGGATATAGAAACTTTTTTACCTTTATATCCGTTCAAGATTCCCTTTTTGTTTTCAATCAGAAGGAAATCGGATTCGGTAGTTGTGATTTCTTTGGAAGTATAAAGCATATTGATTTCATTATCTTCATTGACTACCATAGAATCGTCCTTATGCCTCATACAGTTTTGACTTTTGTCTTCAATGTCAGTACAACCAGATGTCTGGAATTTACCTTGCAATTTACAGTTTTCAGGAAGATTTAGCTTGTTCTTAGCTTGGCTCTCATTCATTATACAATTTGATATGGGATTTTCCCCAAATTGAAGTCCTGCTTCAGCCACAGATCGCTCAGAGTTTTTTAAATTTAAATACAAATTCTTCATAACTTTTAACATGCTGTTTTGACCATTATAGCCTTTTAATATTTTGGTTTTATATTGATATTTTTCCTTTAGTTCAAGGATCACCAAACATCCATGCTGATACATCAAACCCCTTATCTTTGTATAACCCGTTCTTTCTTCAAATAGCACTCAATTTTAAAATCAATTCTTATAGGCTTAGGCTTAAAGTGATTAGATTGACAAAGATTTAATAGAGCACTGCGATCCTTGTATTTGGACATTTCTTGACTGAGTAATTCAGTATTTGAGTACGAATGTTCCAAACCATTTTTTAAATATATACTTATTTTATGTAAATTACTTTTGGTTGGATGGAATAAATTGATTTTCAAAAGTTGTACGAATCGTACTTGGATCGATTGATTTTAATATTTTTTTCTTACTTAGTCTGGAACAACCAAACAATTTAGATTCGCAATCATGCTTAATTTTTTTGGACGAAGGCTAGTGTAATGTTGTTGGAATAGATTGGCTTTCAATAGTTGTACGAATTGGACTTTGATCGATTGATTTCAATATTTTTTCCTTACTAAGTCTGGAACAACCAAACAATTTAGATTCGCAATTATGGTTAATTTTTTTGGACGAAGGCAAGTTTAATGTTGTTGGAATAGATTGACTTTCAATAGTTGTACGAATTGGACTTTGATCGATTGATTTCAATATTTTTTCCTTACTAAGTCTGGAACAACCAAACAATTTAGATTCGCAATTATGGTTAATTTTTTTGGACGAAGGCAAGTTTAATGTTGTTGGAATAGATTGACTTTCAATAGTTGTACGAATTGGACTTTGATCGATTGATTTCAATATTTTTTCCTTACTAAGTCTGGAACAACCAAACAATTTAGTTTCGCAATCATGGTTAATATTTTTGTAGTTATCTATGATTCTTGTATTAAGCGGGGTAATAAGGCGCATTAAAGTTATGACTACAATTGAATAAATTATATGAAAAAAACCATAAGATTATAACAGCGGCGCGGTATCAAGTAGCCAATGCTGAGCATGATATATAAACAATTTTCAACCCGTCGCCTAGAGTCTAAGAGTTCATCACTGTTGTAAATAAAATCAGTTCATATTTTGAATTCAACGAATGAAGATTTGGTTATTTTCCTTCTCCCGGAATCCCTATTCAGTCATACACATGAGAGTCTTTACTCATTCGGACAACAATCAACAATTTGACTAAGTGTTTTTATATTTATACCCTTGCAAAAAGGGTATATTAATTTTGGTCAGAAGTGTGCAACGCATAGAAGGAAGCATTTCCATATAAAGTATATATATTCTTGATCAGCACGACGAGACGAGTTCAAATAGCCATGTCCGTCCGTCCGTCCGTCCGTCCGTCCGTCCGTCCGTCCGTCCGTCCGTCCGTCCGTCTGTCCGTCCGTCTGGATCAACGCAAACTCCTCCTAGACCGTAAAAGCTACAGAGCTGAAATTTTGCATGTAGGCTTGTATATACTGCAGGCGTTGTATATCCCGGATTCAGCCGGATCGGATCACTATATCATATAGCTCCCATACAAATGGCAAAGTCACGAACAGTGACTTTTCTCAATAACTTTGTTATTTTCTGAGCTATTGTCATGATCATATTGGTGAATTAATTACACATATAAACGACTGTGCTAAATTTGATCAAGATCGGGTGACTATATCATATAGCTCCCAAGGAAACGATCTTTCGAAAATAGTGACTTTTGTCAATAAATTCGTTACTTTTGACGCGATTGCTTTTAAATTAAATATTTGTTAGTTTAGTATATCTGTTAATGGACTGTGGCAGCCGACATTTTGATAAAATATCGGGTTACTATAATCATATCGAGCTCCCATAGGAACGATCGGTGGAAAACAGTGACTTTGATCAAATCTTCGTTATTTCCCTATACTAAGATTGTAGGCCGTTCTTTCGCAAATGTTAGCCTTTTTAGCTTGAACGTTTTTCCCACTTTGATGGCTTTACGTAAGGAAAGAGTTACCATAAAAGTTGCAAGGGTATACAAACTTTGACGCGGTCGAAGTTAGCCCCGGCCCTCTGGTTTTTCGATATTATGTTATTACTTTTTAAATAAACACTAAATACATACAATTTGATAAGTTAATTTCATTTTGTGTTCATGGCTAAAGAGATTCTTTTTGTTTTTGGCACATATACCGTAACAAGTCATTTTGACTGGGTATAAGATTGATATGCAAATATTTTATATTTTGCCCTTTTAGGAAGTTCCCTTGTTTGAAACATCACTGTTTGTAAGTTTGTTTAGACATCCCTGAAGATCTCACAGCTGAATATCAGTTATCAAGCCGAAGAAAGGCAAATGAAAATCACCGTCCAGTAACGCAGAATCCCCGGCCTGTACATAAATGGTGCCAAATAGGGCATTGTAACAACATCAAGAAAAAAGTTTCTATTTGTAAAACATGTAACAAACATGATTTTTTGATTAAAACTAAAACACAATTGATGCATTTTTATTATTTTATTTATATTTTTTTATTTCTCATAAAATCATTTAAAGGATTACGAATTTTAATATAAAAATATCAAAGAAGCTAACATCGGCTATGCCGAAGTTTATATACCCTTGCAGTCCTTGGTAATAATAATTTTACATGTTCAAAATTTGTTTTCTGCAACTCAATTCATCAATATACAAACAAAACAATTTTACTTTCTATTTTACAATTATTTTACAATCAGATATGTAAATTTCATAGCATACTCCGATTTTTATGAAAATGTTTCTTCTAGTTCTTCTTGAGCTATATTTTTCTTTTTATTTTTCCCGGGTAATAAAAAAACCCGAAAAAAAATTTCAGCCCGATAGCTCTTAAGACGGGTGAGTAAAACGCATTCGCACAGACGGACGGACGGACGGACAGACGGACATGGCTATATCAACTCAGCTTCTCATGCTGATCAAGAATATACATACTTTATGGGGTCGGAAACGTCTCCTTCTGTGCGTTACAAACATCTGACCAATTTTATAATACCCTCTGGAAGGGTATAATACTAGGACTTTTCTTAACCAGTCAAATTGACTGGCTCTGGTATAAATAGGTATACAAATTTCTTGGTAAATCTAGTGTTTTTTTTTTTTTTTTTTTTTTTTTGACTGTCTCTGGTATAAATAGGTATACAAATTTCTGGGTAAATCTATTGTTAAATTGATTTGAAATGCCCATCATTATTTATAAATTCTTGTGAATGTCGGTCATCGTCAATTTAAAGAGAAAGTTTTTTTCTTTCTGAAAGTAGGCAAAACAAATTTAACGATTATTTCTATGTGTCTAAAAATAACAGAAAATACCCTCCAATTTTGGCCTAAAGTGCAAGACATTCACTTTCGGGACAAAGATATCGTCATGGTTGGGCATCAACTTACCTCCTACAACACAAGTAAACTCGTTTAACTCGGAAATGCAGTAGCAAGGCTACAGGAACGTGACTTTCACTTTCACTTTCCTTTCAGGTTCCAACTTAAATCTGTTAGAATTTAAATTAGTGTGTGAAAAATTGGAATTACAAGCCACGGAAATAAAACAGCTCTAATATCAGCTATTATTCAGGCTTTACCATACTCTTCATACACACATGCGTTTACTACTCGATGGAAAACAACAACCAAAGTACAGTCGGTTGTAAAATAACTGTTGCCAATGAAGACGGAGGCATTCGTGAAACGGCAAGCACGATGTGGCGATTCTTGGAAAACAGCAACGAAGAGGGAGACAACAACAACGCATTAACGGACATCGCAGCCAGCTTCGCCAACATAGAATTCGCTGACGTTATGACAAATAGGCTGGAGAACAATACTGGTGACGATACTCATGGCAACATTGAAACTAATGGCAATCCTGAAACTGGTGGCAGCGCTGTAACCAGTGGTAACGTTGGAGCGGTTGACGTCACAAAAGCAGTTAACAAAAGTGGCTACACTGCACTAATGAAAGTTGAGTTCAACGTCTTAGAAGAAATATTACCTAAAATTGATGGGCAAATAAGGAAATTTTTATTCCCATAGAATGCCTTATAGATTCAGGAAGTAAAGTCTCATTCGTAAAAAAATCGACGTTACCACGAAACGTAGAAATTCAAATAGAAAACCTAAAACAAAACTACTTTGGAATTAATGGAAGTAAATTAAATACCTACAATTGGAAACATATTGTATTAGAAACTTTGATTGTACCTGATGAAATTACAAGGCACCCAATGGTTCTAGGCATAGATTTTCTTAAACAAAGCAATTTAAAACTTATCGAAATTGATGAATTGGAAAAAATTATAGGCAATAAGGATTTAAAATATCAAAGAAGCTAACATCGGCTATGCTGAAGTTTATATACCCTTGCAGTCCTTGGTAATAATAATTTTACATGTTTGTTTTCTGCAACTCAATTCATCAATATACAAACAAAACAATTTTACTCTCTATTTTACAATTTGTTCTTCTTCTTCCCTCATTCCCAAAGAAAAGCAATGCACGCATACACATGCAGTTTATGTAGGCGTCTCTTAAGACGGCTGAGTAAAACGCATACGCACAGACGGACGGACGGACAGAGGGACACAGAAAATATACACACAGAAACACAGTCAGAGAAAGTTTTTTTCTTTCTGAAAGTAGGCAAAACAAATTTAACGATTATTTCTTATGTGTCTAAAAAGAACACAAAATACCCTCAAATTTTGGCATAAACTGCCAGACCTTCTGTTGAAATAATTCTCTCTCAACTCAATGCATGCATGATCACACACATACGAATATATATATATATGTAACTTTGTATACTCTCTATCGAAGTTAGTCGCGAATAAACTGCACAACCAACCACACGCATTCTGTTTTATTATAACAATAGGTTATGGACCCAGGCAACGTGCCTATGTGGTTGCTGTGGTAATTTCTAGAAGAAATTAGATTTCGCGCTGTGTTTTAGACGGTTTTTTTACAAAGTATATATAAACGAGTATAATGTCGGCGTTATATCAGATTGATAAACTCGAGGACAGTAATTATGACTCGTGGTGCATCCAGATGAAAAGTGTGCATGCGGATTTGTGGAATGTGGCGTCAGGCGTATTGGCAAGGCCAACTACGGGGGAGATGGATGGACGACGCTGGATCAGAAGGCATTGGCAAGGATCACCTTGAGCGTCAAGACTTCACAGTTGGGAAATGTGAAGCACTGTGCAAGTGCACATGAGGCTTGGAAGAAGCTTCAGGAAGGTGATCAACCCAGAGGACCGTTAGAAAAGTAGCTCTTTTCAAGAAATTGCTAAGTAAACGCATACAGGATACAGGAATTGAAATATTGGACGAGCTTGTAACGATTATTTTACTATCCAGTCTTCCAGACGAATTCGACAATTTCGTTGTCGCCATAGAGACGCGCGACAGTTTGCCGAGTTTCGACATGTTATGCATAAAGCTGAGAGAAGAAGGAGAACGCAAAAGAGAGAGCGAAAAACCGATCGAGAGCGCAAAAGCGTTTACAGTGGTGGAAAAGCAATCGATGCAGAGAGACAATTGGAAGAAAAAGCAAAAAGTTTTGAACTGTTTTGCGTGTGGCGGCAAAGGCCATTTTAAAGCAAATTGTCCCAGTGTAAACGGTCGGAAGGTTGCATCGAACCCGAATAAGGCAGTACAGTCATCGTTAGGTTTGCTGAACGCGTTGGACGCGAAATGTTTGGAACGATCGAACTGGTGTCTGGACAGTGGCGCTACCAGCCATATGTGTTGTAACAGAGATTTGTTTTCAACATTTGTGAAACATACGGAGAAAATTGTTTTGGCTGATAATAACTTTCTTCAGGCTGAAGAAAAGGGCGAGGTAAAGCTGAATATGGTTTCACGTATACTTACATTAAAGAATGTATTGTATGTACCCAAAATAAGAGGTAATTTCGTGTCGGTGAGCAAAGCAGTTGAACATGGAAGCGTCGTTGAATTTGGACAAAAGTATGCACGAGTGATCCAAAAGGGTGAATGCATTCTGAAAGCGGACAAAGTTGGCCGTTTGTATATTTTTGTAACAACACCGAGCGAATGCTATGCCATTGAACAGTCTTACGAAGATTTGTGGCATAAAAGGTACGGACATCTCAACTATGGCAGTTTGGCTGAAATTGCACAAAGGATTTGGCCCGTGGCATGGGAACGTTTGACCCAACGTCGTTGGAACCCTGCAAGATCTGCATGGTAAGCAAGATCACAGTACAGCCATTTCCAGATTCAACCAAGAACAGAGCTACAGAAATCTTGGAGCTGGTGCATTCAGATGTTTGCGGTCCGTTTGATACAAAAAGTCTTGGAGGCAGCAGATACTTTTTGACATTTATCGATGAAAGGTCACGACGCATATTTGTATATTTCCTAAAGGGAAAGGATGAAGTATTTGGAAAGTTTGTCGAGTTTAAAAACATGGCAGAGCGGCAAACTGGAAAGAAGCTAAAGTGCATCCGGAGCGACAATGGTCGCGAGTACGTCAATAAGTCGTTTGACGAGTTTTTCAAGGGCAATGGAATATTGCGGCAGCTCACAGTACCATACACGCCGCAGCAGAACGGTGTAGCAGAGAAAGTTAACAGTGGAACTCCAAACTCGATAGTGTTTTGCGAGCTAATGGGTTCATATCAAAAAAACTTTCACTCGTTGCAGAGGATGGACGTGTTTTTTTTGCGCTTATCAGCTTTTATTTTTTCTCGCTTTTTTTACTTTTACATAACTCTTAAATTATCGATTTAATTAATAATAATTACAACATCCGAATTTTATTTTCATTTCGCGAATTCTTGCTGTCGTTTTTGTTTAAATTTAAATAAAATCAAAACTTACAACAATACTTGCATTAGCGGTGTTGTTGTTTTGTTTATCTCTTTTGCTTTTGTGTCTTTACCGTTTTAACTAACTCTCGCGCTCTTGCGTACAAATTGTTGTTGCATGTGTTCAATTTGACGCGCTCTCCCGCTCTTTCCTATTCTTGATTGATTTGCGCTCTCGTCTTTTGCCTACCCGCTACTCTGTGATACGTGTTTTTGTTTTTGTGTTTTCATTTCTTTTTATACCCTTGCAAAAAGGGTATATTAATTTTGGTCAAAAGTGTGCAACGCATAGAAGGAAGCATCTCCGACCATATAAAGTATATATATTCTTGATCAGCACGACGAGACGAGTTCAAATAGCCATGTCCGTCCGTCCGTCCGTCCGTCCGTCCGTCCGTCCGTCCGTCCGTCCGTCTGGATCAACGCAAACTCCTCCTAGACCGTAAGAGCTACAGAGCTGAAACTTTGCATGTAGGCTTGTATATACTGCATGCGTTGTATATCTCGGATTCAGCCGGATCGGATCACTATATCATATAGCTCCCATACAAATGGCAAAGTCACGAACAGTGACTTTTCTTAATAACTTCGTTATTTTCTGAGCTATTGTCGTGAATTTTAATATTGGTGAGTTAATTACACATATAAACGACTATGCCGAATTTGATCAAGATCGGGTGACTATATCTTATAGCTCCCATAGGAACGATCTTTCGAAAACAGTGACTTTGGTGAATAACTTCGTTACTTTTAACGCGATTGCTTTTAAATTAAACATTTGTTAGTTTAATATATCTGTTAATGATTGTGCCAAATTTGATAAGGATCGGGTAACTATATCATATAGCTCCCATAGGAACGATCGGTGGAAAACAGTGACTTTGATCAATATCTCGTTATTTCCTATGCTAGATGTAGGCCGTTCTTTCGCAAACATTAGCCTTTTTAGCTTAAACGTTTTTCCACTTTTTTTTTCTATAGGTAAGGAAAGAGTTACCAAAAATGTTGCAAGGGTATACAAACTTTGACGCGGTCAAAGTTAGCCCCGGCCCTCTGGTTATTCTTTAGTTGTGAAGGCTTACTCTGCACATTAACCCTTGTGTCAGAACTGGTCAGTATATTCTTATACACAGATTTTTTTTACCTTTAGAATTTTTATTTTTTATTTTTTTGTATTTCCTTTTGTAATTAAATTAAACTTTTGATAAAATGGTTGTCTGCTCAAAAAATAATTGCATAGTTGCCACTAATTCGGTTGACTCCCATGATTATATTCTTTGTTGGTTGTGTGACAATGCGGTTCACGTTAAGTGTGCAGGTTACACAGGCAGAATCAAGGAGTCTATTGCTAAAGGTGGTGGCTTAAAATATGGATGTGATGCTTGCCGGGAGGTCGAGAATGAGATGCGCTCTTTCATGAGGCGGACTAGAGATAGTTTTGACACTTTAAGGGCAGGTTTTAATAAACTCCAAGCGGAGTTTACTGCGGTGGAGACTCAGTTCAGAAGTTTATCGCTTATGAATGAGTCTCCGAAACGTAAAAGGACCAGTCCTTGGGGTGTTTCTGTATCTGTAGATCCGCCAGCGTCTCTTATCGTCCCCGACCGGTCTCATGCACCGTCCACTCCTAATGTACAGCAATTGATATCGTTTAAGAGCCCGGTTGTGAATGCTATTAGTAATGAATAACCGGTATCACCTGGGAATGATCTCTTAAAAACGATGCCTATTGTAGTGTCCGATGTGTCTGGGCAATTACCCATTCCAATGGAAATTGCCGATAGTTCTAAAAGTATCGAGGGCCCCGTGAACAAGTTGACTGCTGCAGTGGGTGACTTGTCCAACGTTACTGCGTCGAGAAGATTTTTGGCCTAAACATATAATAGTTAAGGAATATACTGTAAAAAAGAAAAATCGGCAACCGATTCGCTTGCCTACAACAACAACTAATACTATTCCTGCCACATCAGCATCTGCTGGTGTGTCAAAAAACTAGCTTCGTCCCTTAACCTGTGTTACCAGAACGTTAGAGGACTGAAATCTAAACTTCCTAATCTCTATGTAGATAGTCTTTCTTTTGAGCATAACATTCTAGCTTTCACAGAGATGTGGCTAAAACCTGATATTGCTGATGCATCGGTTTTTTCCACAAACTTTTCTATTTTCAGACGTGACCGGATTTCTCGCATAGGTGGTGGCGTTCTGATAGCTGTTGATGCTGCTTTATCATCTGAAATGATTCAATTTTCTAGTACCCAGGAGATTGAGTTTGTCGGTGTTAAAGTAAATTTTAAATCTTTTAATGCTTTCATTACTTGTTCCTATATTCCACCATTGTCAGACATGGTGGTATATTTAAATCATTTAGAGGCAATTCAGTTTGTCTCCTCTTTAGTTTCGAGTCAAGACATGCTCATAGTTGTAGGTGATTTTAATTTACCCGCTTTAGCATGGTCACTAACAGATGAATCTACCACGTTGCTGCCCTCTTTGTCACATGACTTTATTGATGGCCTTCTAGGCTTATCTTTATCCCAAGTCAATCCTGTCTTAAATTCTAATGGAAAATCGTTAGATCTTATTTTTGTATTGGATTCTTCTTATTGTGAGGTTTCTAGGATCGAACCATTTGTTCTTCCAGAAGACAAATTTCATCCTACATTAAATTTAAAAATTGATTTGCCCTTGCTTTCACCATTACTTGGTTCAAATGAGTTACCACTAACTAGGTGCTTTCGTAAGACTGACTTTGCCAGCCTTAATGAAAACATTGATACTACCGATTGGTCTTATCTGTACAATTGTAGTGATATGAACTCGGCTGTTCGTTTTTTCTATGATACTCTGAATTCACTCTTTGATATTTGTGTGCCTCTTGGTAGGCTGGAGCGGCTTAACAAACCTCCCTGGTTCTCTCGCGAGCTATCCAATTTGAAAAATGTGAAGACACGATATTATAAGAAGTTTCAAAAAACACGTCGTTCTTCAGATTGTGCTGTGTATACAGTCGCTCGTTCAAAATTCATGATGTTTAATACACAATGCTATAAGAATTATCTTCAGCGGTGTAAGCTTCAGTTTTCTAAACAATTTTATAATTTTGTTAATTCTAAACGTAAGACCTCTGTGCACCCATCTTTTTTGTCTTTTCAAAATAAAAAAGCGAGCACTGATCAGGCAATTGCCGATATGTTTGCGAGTTTTTTCAAAACAACTTATTCCTCAACGGAATATCGAACAAGTCCGTATCCTTATCATTTAAAAAAGGCTAATTGCATTTTTAATCCAGTGATTGATGAAACTTCTATTCTTAGCGAACTTAAATTAGTTAAACCTGTTTATTCTCCGGGGCCAGACGGTATTCCTGGATGTGTACTCAGGTTCTGTGCAAACGCATTATGTAAACCCATTTTAAAATTGTTTCTATTGTCTGTAGAATCTTCCTCTTTTCCATCTATTTGGAAGGAGTCGTATATTATTCCTCTGCATAAAAATGGCAAAAAGTCCGAAGCCTCTAACTATAGGGGTATCTCAAAATTGTCCGCTATTCCGAAAGCTTTTGAGAAAATTATATCTTCTCAATTGCAACATTTTTGCAGCTCTATTATTTCGCCATCCCAACATGGGTTTGTGAAACGTAGATCTACAACCACTAACCTTTTAGAATTTACATCAATAATTATCAAGGGGTTCAAAAATGGTAAACAAACTGATGTCATATACACTGACTTCAGCAAAGCCTTTGATTCCGTTAATCATACCCTATTACTTTCTAAGCTGAGCGACATTGGGTTTCCACCCCTTTTCCTTTCTTGGTTCGAGAATATTTAACAAATAGAAAACAGAAGGTACTTTTTACGTCTTCTTTTTCCGTTTCCATTTCTGTGACTTCTGGTGTACCTCAAGGTAGTCATCTTGGCCCTCTGCTCTTCACACTATTTATTAACGATCTTCCATCAGTCATTGTTCATTCGCGTGTGCTTATGTATGCTGACGATGTCAAGCTTTGTCTTACTTATAAAGATACAGATTCATTTAGTCGGCTACAAGCTGATCTTAAAAACTTTCAATCCTGGTGCCAGTTTAATCTACTAAATCTTAACACTACCAAATGTAAGGTAATGACTTTTTTTCGTAACTCTCCTCAACTGGTCACTTATTTTCTAAACAACAGCCCTTTAGAACGTCTAAATAATATGAATGATTTGGGCGTACTTATGGACCATAAGTTAAATTTTAACACCCATATTTCCACCACGGTCGCAAAGGCCATGAGTGTCCTGGGTTTCATTAAAAGATGGTCAAAAGAATTTGATGACCCCTATACAACTAAAGTTCTTTTTACTTCGCTTGTCCATCCTATTTTAGAGTATGGATCTTGCATTTGGTCACCTCAATATGAGTCGCACCAGATTAGACTAGAATCCGTTCAAAAGCAGTTCTTGCTATTTGCTCTTCGTGGCTTAAGCTGGGATCGCAATGTCAATTTGCCTTCGTATTCTAGTAGACTTCTCTTGATTAACCTTCCGTCCCTAACTAACCGTAGAATTATGCTTGGTGTCATTTTTATGCACAAGCTCCTAATTGGTGATATCGACTCGCCTGAGTTATTAGCTCAGGTGAATCTGTCGGTACCATGTAGACGGAGTAGACATCCTTTAATACCTTTATCCCTTAGTCGTTGTTCTTCTAACTATGCTATGCATAAACCTTTTAGGGTCCTCTGCTCTGATTACAATCTTCTATCCCCTGTAATCGGCTCAGAGTTTTCTATTAATATGCTTAAAACATCTATCCTATCCCATTTAGTTAATAGATAGCTATAGTATAATGTGTTTGTCTGTCTTTTCTATTGTGTATTTTGTCCACGCGATTCGTGCCGTGCGTTATACGGCTGCACCCCTCGGTCGGTCGGTGGGAGTGGGCAGTTATCTGCTTGGGCTCGCGCGTAACAGGCTTTGTCCTGGTGTCCTAGGGGCCACTTGAACGTACTGCGCATAGTATCGTCAACGTCCGCTATCAGGATACCTTGCGACAATGAACCATGTCTATACAAACAGCAAGAAAAGGTAATCTATCACTAATCCTTGTCTATGTAGACGATCTTCTTATAGGATGCCAGGAGAAATCGGATCTTGACAGGATTAAGTCAGCTATAATGGCAGCGTTTGAATGTGTTGACAAGGGACCTGTGCGTTTGTTCCTTGGCATGCAGGTTCACCGTGATGGCGAATTGGGCGAAATATCATTGGGTCATTCACAGTACATCAAGGATCTACTGGAGCGATATGGCTATGCTCAGTGCAGACCAGCTGCAACACCGTTAGAAGCAGGGTATCAGGTAGCCTACGATAAAATGGAGTGTAAAAGGGTTGATGCAACTCTTTATCAGTCAATGATAGGCGAGCTAATGTGGCTTGCGTTGACTACTAGACCAGACATACTCCGCTCAGTATCGAAGTTGGCTCAACGTAACAAGGACCCCCATAATGAACACCTTGCAGCCATAAAGCATGTTTTACGATATTTGGCTTCGACAGTTGGCTTCAAGATTTATTACAAGGAGTCGGATGCGGCGTTTACTGGTTTCGTGGACGCAGATTGGGCAGGCGATAGGATTGATCGCAAGTCTTATACAGGATATGTATATTTTCTGGCTGGCGGACCGATATCATGGAAATCGGAGAAGCAGCGGAGTGTTGCCCTTAGCAGCACCGAAGCAGAGTACATGGCGTTATCAACAGCGTGCAAAGAAACCATTGTATTGCGTCGATTAATCATCGAGATTGGTTGCGGAGAGGAAGATACATCTACCGTTTTGTATGGCGATAACCTCAGCGCGTAGCAATTGGCTAAGAACCCGGTACACCATTCAAGGACGACGCACGTGGACATTAGATATCATTTTGCTAGACAAGTAGTTAAAGAGAACAATGACTCGATGAAGTAAACTCGTTTAACTCGGAAATGCAGTGGCAAGAGAAGGCTACAGGAACAAAAAAAGGCGCGTTGAGGACCTAGAAAAAATGGCGCAAATACGCACTTAATTGCGCACTCAAAGGGAATCCCCCAACCTACCCATCAAACAGAAACCGAAAACGGAATAAAAGCCAAGCGTGACTGAATGAAGGAGGAATAAAAAGTAATCTGACCAGCTGTGCTTTTCAGTTTTGGTAAAACAAAAGGCCATATACACACACACATACATACATATTTATATAAATATATAAACATATTTTGTAGGTATGTACTTTTATTTCGACCATTGATATGCTGCGGTTGTGGCAAGAGGAAACAAGCCCAGCTACTAATGGACAACACTCTATATATATGAATTTATAATTGGAATGGCTATAAATTTCAAAGGCGTAGTACAAATGAGAGAAAGAGAGAAAGTACTTTTGGCCATCAAAAAACTCTTGTAAAACACTCTACAAAATGCAACATGTAACAATTTAGAAGTTTTTAAATTTCAGTTGTTGTCGTTAACCTTTAGTAAAATACTTTAATTTAATGAGTCTGTATTTTTAAATATTAGCATATTATATAATTGGTCAAATGTTTATTGAAGAGAAGGAGGTTTTAATATCAAGTTCTCATTACAATATCCTTTACTAGGTTGCACTCTATTTACTCAAATATTTCAATTAGAAAATGAATATATAATTTTATGAAACCAAATCAATTTGTTACCTATTAACATTGAAACAACTTTGAAATTTTTCAAAAAGTTTACTTTTTTTACTAAGTGCGTCACATTTTTTTTCACATCCCTATAGTATTTTTAAGTTTTCCCTTAAACTCTCTTGAAACTCTCTTAAAGTGCTCCAAGTTTTTGCTCTAGAAATTCTTTAAAAATAAAATTAAAGTCTATATAAGTGAGTCCTTAAGCAAACATTCTTTATTTTAAAGACTTACCAAAATCTTAAATCAATACAAACCTTTTTCATTTTGACCATTTAAAACCTGAAAAATTTTTTCATTTCAATACATCTGTAAAATACTAAATGGTTATCATTACTCGACTCTTAATAGTCTTCATTCATTACTTCCATGACCGAATTGATGTTTTGCAAACTGCAAAGGTCAAAGCAATTTGTTAAAATATTTACTAAATGCAATTTAAATGAGTTTTAAGTTAAATTCCATGCATATTTTGGTAAAGACAACAACTCGGAAAGGCTTACAAACCGAAATACACACACACAAATTTAACCCTTTTCTATATGCATATTCTATGCATATTAAGAGGGAAAATAGAACATTTGAATGGCGTCTTTCCATCTTGCCTTGTTTTGTTTCTTTTTTATGGCCATAAAATAGTTTATTTCATAAATTTGCCTTTGCCCTTCCCCAATCATCAGCATCATAATCATCATCATCAGTAGCTGGAACAGGAGCAGGAGCAATAGTAGAATCAAGTCCTTTTTTTTTTGTTGTGTATAAAATTTTCATAATTGTGGGTAGCTTACGCATATTCAAATGCCTGGCAGTCTGTTTGCCTTGTTTTTTTTTGTTTCTGTCCTGCACGTGCTAAGGATTAGGCAGGCCTGGGGTGCACATCTTTATCTTTGGGGTAAGTACGTCTTCTCTTTGCATATTCTTCTTCTTTTATTAGGAATTGCGTAAATTGCATTGGCTTTAAGGTCGACTAGGTTTAGTGAAAACGTTTTATCGTTTCAAGTCAGCAAGGCACTATAAATGGCTTAACCGGCCTGCAGACAAACAGCAAATGCAGCAAACTAAAAACTGCTAAGGATTAGGCAGGCCTGGGGCGCACATCTTTATCTTTGGGGTAAGTACGTCTTCTCTTTGCATATTCTTCGTCTTTTATTAGGAATTGCGTGAATTGCATTGGCTTTAAGGTCGACTAGGTTTAGTGAAAACGTTTTATTGTTTCAAGTCAGCAAGGCACTATAAATGGCTTAACCGGGCTGCAGGCAAACAGCAAATGCAGCAAACTAAAAACTACACGGAGCAGGAGCAGCATATGGTCATGTCAATCAGGCTGTCTAACAGTCAGTGTTTGTGTGTGTGGGTTCCTGTGTGTGTGTGTCTGACTGGCTCCAATCCGATTGTAGTTTAGCCTGCAGCCAGCCGTTGCTTCTGCTGTGCAATGTCCTTGGTATAATACATCCGCTTTGACTGAAACTGCAACGTCAATTGCTGGCTTTATCCTTTTCCCTATTTGGGGGTTACCTTGGCTAAATGCCGTTCTCTATCGTTTCTCTTGGCCTTGGCAGTTGATCATTTCTGCTTGGCTGCAGCCATGGCCAAGGATAGCCACTACTCTGGCTCCTCCCCGAAATGAGAAGACAAAACTTTTGATTCCTGGCAATAATTCATTTTCATTGTATGTACATATTTCTCGTTTCCACTTTTTGCACATTAATCTCCCTTTATTTCTTTTTTTTTACTTGGCTAGCCTTTAAGGCTTTTTGTAACCTTTTCTTTGATTTATGGTGAGTCAAAGTTTTTTTCCACAAATTGATTTCTTGTGAATTATGACGGTCACCTTATTTTCGGAGTTGGAGTCGATTGAATTATCTAACGTTTTTTGGGAAATAAACGCAAAGAACTCATATATGCAATTTTCATCCTTTATTTTAATTTTTTCTTTTTTTTTCAGTTTGATTTGTTATAATGGCTTTTTGTGTTTATGAACTAAGCGATATAATTATATTTGTGGGGTTTTTATTATTATATATGAGCTCCAATTATTGAGTTCATTTTTATACCATACACCCATAGGGTGAAATGGTATTTTAAAGTCGCCAAAATGTATGTATCAGGCAAAAGGAAGCATCTCCGACCCCACAAAGTATATATATTCTTGATCAGGATCAACAACCGAGTCGATCTAGCCATGTCTGTCTGTCCGTCCGTCCGTCCGTCCGTCTGTATGAACACGCAGATCTCGGAGACTATAAGAGCTAGAGCCACCAAATTGGTATGGTATGGTATGTAGACTCGTGTGGTATGTAAATATATAAAGTTAATTCGAATTTTGGCCACGCCCCCTTACGCCTCCAGAACTTACATTAAACTGTTTTCCTTAAAAATTATAACAGACAGAAACATCAAATTAGGTTTATATACTAGTTTAGTTAGCTCGCAGAAAATAATTGTTCCAGCTTTTTGCCACGCCCCCTTACGCCCCCGGAATTTACAAAAAACAGATTTTCTTAAAAACTATGACAGCTACCGACATTAAATTTGGTATGTTAGCTACCTTACTAGACGCGCAGATATTGACTATTTAAAAATTTTGCCACGCCCATTTCCGCCAACGCAAATTAAACAAAACTGGCTTAGTATGCGCGCAGAATATGTGTGTTTTAATACGTTGCCACGCCCACTTCCGCCTCTATAGTTTAGAAAAACCCGATTGTCTCTTGCAATTTTTTGACCATCGAGATCAAATTTGGCAGACTAATTAATCTATTTATCTATTTCTATCAAACTACCAAATTTGATTGAAATCGGACTAGAAACATGCAAAATATACGTATGAACGTATTTTCCTAAGCGATCCATAAGGGCAGAATTGGCCGTTGGCTAGTGGCGGCGATAGAGTGCTCGTGTGTTTGTGGAGTAAAAAATAGCATATGGTATGAGGCATGTTAAAACAATTTAATAGAGATACATTTTGTTTTCGAAATTTTAAATATTTGTTTCCCCTAGTGTATGGTATACCCAAGTCGGCGAGATGACTTACTTACTTCATTATTATTGCTAACACATCAACTACAAAAAAAGGAATAGAGAAATTAAGTTTGCCATTACAGCGTGATATCTTGACAAATATTTCACACTTGAATAGGTGTCGTTCTTTTGCTAAGAACTTCTACTTTACAAGTAAACTTCAGTTTAAATATCATCTCTAACCTGTATAAATAGCTATGACAAGATCCTCTGAAACCAAATTGAGGTCAAAACTAAGTATAACCAAGTCAACTGGCCAACGTTAACAATGATTTAAGCCTAATATACCTTAGGTTAAACATAGTTAAGATCTATTCCAAACTGTGTATGTCAAGAACTTGCTCTAAATATATATATTAACAGTAATTACTTTTACTTGCTCCTATTTATATATGCATAATGATGTCACGTTTTGAGTAACGTTTCAAAAAAAAACCCGATACCGAAACAAAACTTGAACCGAAAAGCCCACCCAACTGCATTCAGAGAGTGACCCTCACAGTCATAAACCATATGAGCAGCAGCGGCAAATGGACAACTGGGCAACTATTGTATAAACAAGACCGAAGCGCGTCTCAAACAAGGCGACCGCAAAATGTCATAAACCCAAATCCAAATCCAAATCTAAACCCAACCCCGAACACAATACAACAAAATATTGTGCATGTGTTTTAGAAAACAACAACCACAACAAAATATGTATATAAATTGTGTATAATTAAAGTAAAAGAGCTCGCGACTAGCGAACAGAAATTTTTCTTCTTCACACCATTTTTTTTTCGGATAGTGGGCGTGAGAGAAGGACGGAGAGGTGTCTGAGACTAGGTGTCTGGCATAATGGAAGGTGAGGTGCAAGTGGTGAATATTTTGCAGTTGAGGGGTCATAAAATACAATAAAAAACTAAAAATATCAAAGAAGCTAACATCGGCTATGTCGAAGTTTATATACCCTTGCAGTCCTTGGTAATAATAATTTAACATGTTTGTTTTCTGCAACTCAATTCGTCAATATACAAACAAATTAATTTTACTCTCTATTTTACGATTTGCTCTTTTTCTTCCCTCATTCCCAAAGCAAAGCAACGCACGCATACACATACAGTTTATGTAGCGTTGCGTCTGTGTGTGTATGCATGTACTCTGTTGATGACGAAAGAAGTAGCTACTAGCTCTACTAGTAGACAGCAAGCAGCGCTGCCGGCAGAGCTGGGAGCAGAGCCGATTATTATATTGACTGTAACTTTTGTTATATTTATCCGATCACATTCAAATTTTGGGATCTGGGGTTTTATATCCAATATTATCACATATGTAAATTTCATAGCATACTCCAATTTTTATGAAATTAGTTCTTTTACAGCTATATGATATGGTGGTCCGATCCTCTAGAAATTCTTTAAAATAAAATTAAAGTCTATATAAGTGAGTCCTTAAGCAAACATTCTTTATTTTAAAGACTTACCAAAATCTTAAATCAATACAAACCTTTTTCATTTTGACCATTTAAAACCTGAAAAATTTTTTCATTTCAATACATCTGTAAAATACTAAATGGTTATCATTACTCGACTCTTAATAGTCTTCATTCATTACTTCCATGACCGAATTGATGTTTTGCAAACTGCAAAGGTCAAAGCAATTTGTTAAAATATTTACTAAATGCAATTTAAATGAGTTTTAAGTTAAATTCCATGCATATTTTGGTAAAGACAACAACTCGGAAAGGCTTACAAACCGAAATACACACACACAAATTTAACCCTTTTCTATATGCATATTCTATGCATATTAAGAGGGAAAATAGAACATTTGAATGGCGTCTTTCCATCTTGCCTTGTTTTTGTTTCTTTTTTATGGCCATAAAATAGTTTATTTCATAAATTTGCCTTTGCCCTTCCCCAATCATCAGCATCATAATCATCATCATCAGTAGCTGGAACAGGAGCAGGAGCAATAGTAGAATCAAGTCCTTTTTTTTTTGTTGTGTATAAAATTTTCATAATTGTGGGTAGCTTACGCATATTCAAATGCCTGGCAGTCTGTTTGCCTTGTTTTTTTTTTGTTTCTGTCCTGCACGTGCTAAGGATTAGGCAGGCCTGGGGTGCACATCTTTATCTTTGGGGTAAGTACGTCTTCTCTTTGCATATTCTTCTTCTTTTATTAGGAATTGCGTAAATTGCATTGGCTTTAAGGTCGACTAGGTTTAGTGAAAACGTTTTATCGTTTCAAGTCAGCAAGGCACTATAAATGGCTTAACCGGCCTGCAGACAAACAGCAAATGCAGCAAACTAAAAACTGCTAAGGATTAGGCAGGCCTGGGGCGCACATCTTTATCTTTGGGGTAAGTACGTCTTCTCTTTGCATATTCTTCGTCTTTTATTAGGAATTGCGTGAATTGCATTGGCTTTAAGGTCGACTAGGTTTAGTGAAAACGTTTTATTGTTTCAAGTCAGCAAGGCACTATAAATGGCTTAACCGGGCTGCAGGCAAACAGCAAATGCAGCAAACTAAAAACTACACGGAGCAGGAGCAGCATATGGTCATGTCAATCAGGCTGTCTAACAGTCAGTGTTTGTGTGTGTGGGTTCCTGTGTGTGTGTGTCTGACTGGCTCCAATCCGATTGTAGTTTAGCCTGCAGCCAGCCGTTGCTTCTGCTGTGCAATGTCCTTGGTATAATACATCCGCTTTGACTGAAACTGCAACGTCAATTGCTGGCTTTATCCTTTTCCCTATTTGGGGTTACCTTGGCTAAATGCCGTTCTCTATCGTTTCTCTTGGCCTTGGCAGTTGATCATTTCTGCTTGGCTGCAGCCATGGCCAAGGATAGCCACTACTCTGGCTCCTCCCCGAAATGAGAAGACAAAACTTTTGATTCCTGGCAATAATTCATTTTCATTGTATGTACATATTTCTCGTTTCCACTTTTTGCACATTAATCTCCCTTTATTTCTTTTTTTTACTTGGCTAGCCTTTAAGGCTTTTTGTAACCTTTTCTTTGATTTATGGTGAGTCAAAGTTTTTTTCCACAAATTGATTTCTTGTGAATTATGACGGTCACCTTATTTTCGGAGTTGGAGTCGATTGAATTATCTAACGTTTTTTGGGAAATAAACGCAAAGAACTCATATATGCAATTTTCATCCTTTATTTTAATTTTTTCTTTTTTTTTCAGTTTGATTTGTTATAATGGCTTTTGTGTTTATGAACTAAGCGATATAATTATATTTGTGGGGTTTTTATTATTATATATGAGCTCCAATTATTGAGTTCATTTTTATACCATACACCCATAGGGTGAAATGGTATTTTAAAGTCGCCAAATGTATGTATCAGGCAAAAGGAAGCATCTCCGACCCCACAAAGTATATATATTCTTGATCAGGATCAACAACCGAGTCGATCTAGCCATGTCTGTCTGTCCGTCCGTCCGTCCGTCCGTCTGTATGAACACGCAGATCTCGGAGACTATAAGAGCTAGAGCCACCAAATTGGTATGGTATGGTATGTAGACTCGTGTGGTATGTAAATATATAAAGTTAATTCGAATTTTGGCCACGCCCCCTTACGCCTCCAGAACTTACATTAAACTGTTTTCCTTAAAAATTATAACAGACAGAAACATCAAATTAGGTTTATATACTAGTTTAGTTAGCTCGCAGAAAATAATTGTTCCAGCTTTTGCCACGCCCCCTTACGCCCCCGGAATTTACAAAAAACAGATTTTCTTAAAAACTATGACAGCTACCGACATTAAATTTGGTATGTTAGCTACCTTACTAGACGCGCAGATATTGACTATTTAAAAATTTTGCCACGCCCATTTCCGCCAACGCAAATTAAACAAAACTGGCTTAGTATGCGCGCAGAATATGTGTGTTTTAATACGTTGCCACGCCCACTTCCGCCTCTATAATTTAGAAAAACCCGATTGTCTCTTGCAATTTTTGACCATCGAGATCAAATTTGGAAGACTAATTAATCTATTTATCTATTTCTATCAAACTACCAAATTTGATTGAAATCGGACTAGAAACATGCAAAATATACGTATGAACGTATTTTCCTAAGCGATCCATAAGGGCAGAATTGGCCGTTGGCTAGTGGCGGCGATAGAGTGCTCGTGTGTTTGTGGAGTAAAAATAGCATATGGTATGAGGCATGTTAAAACAATTTAATAGAGATACATTTTGTTTTCGAAATTTTAAATAGTTGTTTCCCCTAGTGTATGGTATACCCAAGTCGGCGAGATGACTTACTTACTTCATTATTATTGCTAACACATCAACTACAAAAAAAGGAATAGAGAAATTAAGTTTGCCATTACAGCGTGATATCTTGACAAATATTTCACACTTGAATAGGTGTCGTTCTTTTGCTAAGAACTTCTACTTTACAAGTAAACTTCAGTTTAAATATCATCTCTAACCTGTATAAATAGCTATGACAAGATCCTCTGAAACCAAATTGAGGTCAAAACTAAGTATAACCAAGTCAACTGGCCAACGTTAACAATGATTTAAGCCTAATATACCTTAGGTTAAACATAGTTAAGATCTATTCCAAACTGTGTATGTCAAGAACTTGCTCTAAATATATATATTAACAGTAATTACTTTTACTTGCTCCTATTTATATATGCATAATGATGTCACGTTTTGAGTAACGTTTCAAAAAAAACCCGATACCGAAACAAAACTTGAACCGAAAAGCCCACCCAACTGCATTCAGAGAGTGACCCTCACAGTCATAAACCATATGAGCAGCAGCGGCAAATGGACAACTGGGCAACTATTGTATAAACAAGACCGAAGCGCGTCTCAAACAAGGCGACCGCAAAATGTCATAAACCCAAATCCAAATCCAAATCTAAACCCAACCCCGAACACAATACAACAAAATATTGTGCATGTGTTTTAGAAAACAACAACCACAACAAAATATGTATATAAATTGTGTATAATTAAAGTAAAAGAGCTCGCGACTAGCGAACAGAAATTTTTCTTCTTCACACCATTTTTTTTCGGATAGTGGGCGTGAGAGAAGGACGGAGAGGTGTCTGAGACTAGGTGTCTGGCATAATGGAAGGTGAGGTGCAAGTGGTGAATATTTTGCAGTTGAGGGGTCATAAAATACAATAAAAAACTAAAAATATCAAAGAAGCTAACATCGGCTATGTGGAAGTTTTTATACCCTTGCAGTCCTTGGTAATAATAATTTAACATGTTTGTTTTCTGCAACTCAATTCGTCAATATACAAACAAATTAATTTTACTCTCTATTTTACGATTTGCTCTTTTTCTTCCCTCATTCCCAAAGCAAAGCAACGCACGCATACACATACAGTTTATGTAGCGTTGCGTCTGTGTGTGTATGCATGTACTCTGTTGATGACGAAAGAAGTAGCTACTAGCTCTACTAGTAGACAGCAAGCAGCGCTGCCGGCAGAGCTGGGAGCAGAGCCGATTATTATATTGACTGTAACTTTTGTTATATTTATCCGATCACATTCAAATTTTGGGATCTGGGGTTTTATATCCAATATTATCACATATGTAAATTTCATAGCATACTCCAATTTTTATGAAATTAGTTCTTTTACAGCTATATGATATGGTGGTCCGATCCTGATAGTTTTCATACTTTATTTTTCCTGGGTAATAAAAACCACCGCAAAAAATTTCAGCCCGATGGCTCTTAAGACGGCTGAGTAAAACGCATATGCACAGACGGAGGACGGACGGACGGACAGACGGACATGGCTATATCAACTCAGCTTCTCATGCTGATCAAGAATATAAACGTCTTCTGTGCGTTATAAACGTCTGACCAATTTTATAATACCCTCTGCAAGGGTATAACAAAATAACATACACACAGAGACTGCACCGCACCGAACGTGCTTTTTCCATGGCAAACCAATTTTGGGAATGACTCGGAATCAGAGACGTGGGATACAAAAAGTAAATAGAAAATTTTTTTCATTTCTAAACGATCCGGTTGAGGTTGAGTAATGATCTTTACCCACTAGAGACATGTTTGTTCCGACTTTTGGAGTACCTATAAATTGTTAAGCAAACAATGGATATGACAACCGTTGCTCTACAGTGTCCACATCGACTACATCGAAAACAAAGCAAAATCGAATCCTTAAAAGATCTGTAGACGAAATAAATATGGCAAGTATATAGAAAGCAATTCTAAAAGAACATTTTGTTTTACTTTTTAACTTTTTAACTTGGTTTACTTTTGTTAAACCAAGTGATTGAATCAAATTTGGAATTAACTAGAGTCTTACATTTTTATGGGATTTAAAACATCTTTGCGTTTTTGTTTCAAATATTCCAATGTGTTAGAATAATTCGCACAAAATATTAAACAAAAGCTTCATTTTATTCTGAGAGTGCCAGGATTAAGAAAATATTTGTTGATAACTCTTCGACAGAAAAAAAACTTTAGTAATTCAATTTGTATTATCTGTGAATAGGGATTCCCGGAGAGAAGGAAAATAACCCAATCTTCATTCGTTGAATTCAAAATTATTTACAAAAGTATTGTGTGTACATGAACTCTTAAACACTAGGAGGCGACAATTGGGTAGATTGGGTGAGTCATCGACCCACTATTGTCGGCCTTTGTTATTCAAATATGCAAAGGAGTCCTCGGAATTAATCAAATCAACTGTCGGCGACATAAAAAATCAAATAAGCCAACTGAAACCTGCTGTTTTCCAAACCAATAGTGGAAAAACATTTACGGTTAACTTTGAGTTTTTCCTGACAATGATTGAAAAGTGTTAAAAGAAATTACAAACACTTCCTCAACGTTAAGGTGTCCAATTTGCAAAAAAACTCAAAAAGAATTTTAGAACTTAGACGATTCAACGAGTGAGGAGAACTGCTACGAATATGGAATTTCTCCGTTGCAAGTGTATGGATTTTATTCTGAAGCTAGCTTACACACTTCCTCGGCCAGGAGAAACAAAAACGGATAAACATCTATTAACTTTGAAACAACTTTGAAATTTTTCAAAAAGTTTACTTTTTTTACTAAGTGCGTCACATTTTTTTTCACATCCCTATAGTATTTTTAAGTTTTCCCTTAAACTCTCTTGAAACTCTCTTAAAGTGCTCCAAGTTTTTGCTCTAGAAATTCTTTAAAAATAAAATTAAAGTCTATATAAGTGAGTCCTTAAGCAAACATTCTTTATTTTAAAGACTTACCAAAATCTTAAATCAATACAAACCTTTTTCATTTTGACCATTTAAAACCTGAAAAATTTTTTCATTTCAATACATCTGTAAAATACTAAATGGTTATCATTACTCGACTCTTAATAGTCTTCATTCATTACTTCCATGACCGAATTGATGTTTTGCAAACTGCAAAGGTCAAAGCAATTTGTTAAAATATTTACTAAATGCAATTTAAATGAGTTTTAAGTTAAATTCCATGCATATTTTGGTAAAGACAACAACTCGGAAAGGCTTACAAACCGAAATACACACACAAATTTAACCCTTTGCATATTCTATGCATATTAAGAGGGAAAATAGAACATTTGAATGGCGTCTTTCCATCTTGCCTTGTTTTTGTTTCTTTTTTATGGCCATAAAATGGTTTATTTCATACATTTGCCTTTGCCCTTCCCCAATCATCAGCATCATAATCATCATCATCAGTAGCTGGAACAGGAGCAGGAGCAATAGTAGAATCAAGTCCTTTTTTTTTTTGTTGTGTATAAAATTTTCATAATTGTGGGTAGCTTACGCATATTCAAATGCCTGGCAGTCTGTTTGCCTTGTTATACCCTTGCAAAAAGGGTATATTAATTTTGGTCAAAAGTGTGCAACGCATAGAAGGAAGCATCTCCGACCATATAAAGTATATATATTCTTGATCAGCACGACGAGACGAGTTCAAATAGCCATGTCCGTCCGTCCGTCTGTCTCAACGCAAACTCCTCCTAGACCGTAAGAGCTACAGAGCTGAAATTTTGCATGTAGGCTTGTATATACTGCAGGCGTTGTATATCTCGGATTCATCCGGATCGGATCACTATATCATATAGCTCCCATACAAATGGCAAAGTCACGAACAGTGACTTTTCTTAATAACTTCGTTATTTTCTGACCTATTGTCGTGAAATTTAATATTGTTAAGTTAATTACACATATAAACGACTATGCCAAATTTGATCAAGATCAGGTGACTATATCATATAGCTCCCATAGGAACGATCTTTCGAAAACAGTGACACTGGCATAATGGAAGGTGAGGTGCAAGTGGTGAATATTTTGCAGTTGAGGGGTCATAAAATACAATAAAAAACTAAAAATATCAAAGAAGCTAACATCGGCTATGTCGAAGTTTATATACCCTTGCAGTCCTTGGTAATAATAATTTAACATGTTTGTTTTCTGCAACTCAATTCGTCAATATACAAACAAAACAATTTTACTCTCTATTTTACGATTTGCTCTTTTTCTTCCCTCATTCCCAAAGCAAAGCAACGCACGCATACACATACAGTTTATGTAGCGTTGCGTCTGTGTGTGTATGCATGTACTCTGTTGATGACGAAAGAAGTAGCTACTAGCTCTACTAGTAGACAGCAAGCAGCGCTGCCGGCAGAGCTGGGAGCAGAGCCGATTATTATATTGACTGTAACTTTTGTTATATTTATCCGATCACATTCAAATTTTGGGATCTGGGGTTTTATATCCAATATTATCACATATGTAAATTTCATAGCATACTCCAATTTTTATGAAATTAGTTCTTTTACAGCTATATGATATGGTGGTCCGATCCTGATGGTTTTCATACTTTATTTTTCCTGGGTAATAAAAACCACCGCAAAAAATTTCAGCCCGATGGCTCTTAAGACGGCTGAGTAAAACGCATATGCACAGACGGAGGACGGACGGACGGACAGACGGACATGGCTATATCAACTCAGCTTCTCATGCTGATCAAGAATATAAACGTCTTCTGTGCGTTATAAACGTCTGACCAATTTTATAATACCCTCTGCAAGGGTATAACAAAATAACATACACACAGAGACTGCACCGCACCGAACGTGCTTTTTCCATGGCAAACCAATTTTGGGAATGACTCGGAATCAGAGACGTGGGATACAAAAAGTAAATAGAAAATTTTCTTTCATTTCTAAACGATCCGGTTGAGGTTGAGTAATGAGTAATGTCCGTCCGTCCGTCCGTCCGTCCGTCCGTCCGTCCGTCCGTCTGTCTCAACGCAAACTCCTCCTAGACCGTAAGAGCTACAGAGCTGAAATTTTGCATGTAGGCTTGTATATACTGCAGGCGTTGTATATCTCGGATTCATCCGGATCGGATCACTATATCATATAGCTCCCATACAAATGGCAAAGTCACGAACAGTGACTTTTCTTAATAACTTCGTTATTTTCTGACCTATTGTCGTGATATATTGTTAAGTTAATTACACATATAAACGACTATGCCAAATTTGATCAAGATCAGGTGACTATATCATATAGCTCCCATAGGAACGATCTTTCGAAAACAGTGACTTTTGTCAATAACTTCGTTACTTTTGACGCGATTGCTTTCAAATTAAACATTTGTTAGTTTAATATATCTGTTAATGACTGTGCCAAATTTGATAAGGATCGGGTAACTATATCATATAGCTCCCATAGGAACGATCGGTGGAAAACAGTGACTTTGATCAATATCTTCGTTATTTCCTATGCAGAAGAAAAACTAAGATTGTAGGCCGTTCTTTCGGACACATTAGCCCTTTTAGCTTAAACGTTTTTCCACTTTGAAGGCTATAGATAAGGGAGAACTTACCAAAAAAGTTGCAAGGGTATACAAACTTTGACGCGGTCGAAGTTAGCCCCGGCCCTCTGTTTTTTTTTTTGTTTCTGTCCTGCACGTGCTAAGGATTAGGCAGGCCTGGGGCGCACATCTTTATCTTTGGGGTAAGTACGTCTTCTCTTTGCATATTCTTCGTCTTTTATTAGGAATTGCGTGAATTGCATTGGCTTTAAGGTCGACTAGGTTTAGTGAAAACGTTTTATTGTTTCAAGTCAGCAAGGCACTATAAATGGCTTAACCGGGCTGCAGGCAAACAGCAAATGCAGCAAACTAAAAACTACACGGAGCAGGAGCAGCATATGGTCATGTCAATCAGGCTGTCTAACAGTCAGTGTTTGTGTGTGTGGGTTCCTGTGTGTGTGTGTCTGACTGGCTCCAATCCGATTGTATTTTAGCCTGCAGCCAGCCGTTGCTTCTGCTGTGCAATGTCCTTGGTATAATACATCCGCTTTGACTGAAACTGCAACGTCAATTGCTGGCTTTATCCTTTTCCCTATTTGGGGGTTACCTTGGCTAAATGCCGTTCTCTATCGTTTCTCTTGGCCTTGGCAGTTGATCATTTCTGCTTGGCTGCAGCCATGGCCAAGGATAGCCACTACTCTGGCTCCTCCCCGAAATGAGAAGACAAAACTTTTGATTCCTGGCAATAATTCATTTTCATTGTATGTACATTTTTCTCGTTTCCACTTTTTGCACATTAATCTTCCTTTATTTCTTTTTATACCCTTGCAAAAAGGGTATATTAATTTTGGTCAGAAGTGTGCAACGCATAGAAGGAAGCATCTCCGACCACATAAAGTATATATATTCTTGATCAGCACGACGAGACGAGTTCAAATAGCCATGTCCGTCCGTCCGTCCGTCCGTCCGTCCGTCCGTCTGGATCAACGCAAACTCCTCCTAGACCGTAAGAGCTACAGAGCGTTGTATATCTCGGATTCAGCCGGATCGGATTACTATATCATTAGCTCCCATACAAATGACAAAGTCACGAACAGTGACTATTCTTAATAACTTCGGTATTTTCTGAGCTATTATCGTGAAATTTAATATTGGTGAGTTAATTACACATATAAACGACTATGCCAAATTTGATCAAGATCGGGTGACTATATCATATAGCTCCCGTAGGAACGATCTTTCGAAAACAGTGACTTTTGTCAATAACTTCGTTACTTTTGACGCAATTGTCATAAAAATTTATATTTCTCAGTTTAGCATATCTATTAATGACTGTGCCAAATTTGATCAAGATCGGGCGACTATATCATATAGCTCCCATAGGAACAATCGGTGGTGAACAGTGACTTTGATCAATAACTTCGTTATTTTCTAAGCCATTCTTTCGCAAGCATTAGACCTTTTACACAAAAAACTTGCAAGGGTATACAAACTTTGACGGGGTCAAAGTTAGCCCCGGCCCTCTGGTTTTTTTTCTTGGCTAGCCTTTAAGGCTTTTTGTAACCTTTTCTGTGATTTATGGTGAGTCAAAGTTTTTTTCCACAATTGATTTCTCGTGAATTATGACGGTCACCTTATTTTCGGAGTTGGAGTCGATTGAATTATCTAACGTTTTTTGGGAAATTTATAAACGCAAAGAACTCATATATGCAATTTTCATCCTTTATTTTAATTTTTTCTTTTTTTTCAGTTTGATTTGTTATAATGGCTTTTTGTGTTTATGAACTAAGCGATATAATTATATTTGTGGGGTTTTTATTATTATATATGAGCTCCAATTATTGAGTTCATTTTTATACCATACACCCATAGGGTGAAATGGTATTTTAAAGTCGCCAAAATGTATGTAACAGGCAAAAGGAAGCATCTCCGACCCCACAAAGTATATATATTCTTGATCAGGATCAACAACCGAGTCGATCTAGCCATGTCTGTCTGTCCGTCCGTCCGTCCGTCTGTATGAACACGCAGATCTCGGAGACTATAAGAGCTAGAGCCACCAAATTGGTATGGTATGGTATGTAGACTCGTGTGGTATGTAAATATATAGAGTTAATTGGAATTTTGGCCACGCCCCCTTACGCCTCCAGAACTTACATTAAACTGTTTTTCTTAAAAAGTATAACAGATAGAAACATCAAATGTGGTTTATATAATAGTTTAGTTAGCTCGCAGAAAATAATTGTTCCAGCTTTTTGCCACGCCCCCTTACGCCCCCGGAATTTACAAAAAACAGATTTTCTTAAAAACTATGACAGCTACCGACATTAAATTTGGTATGTTAGCTACCTTACTAGACGCGCAGATATTGACTATTTAAAAATTTTGCCACGCCCATTTCCGCCAACGCAAATTAAACAAAACTGGCTTAGTATGCGCGCAGAATATGTGTGTTTTAATACGTTGCCACGCCCACTTCCGCCTCTATAGTTTAGAAAAAACCGATTGTCTCTTGCAATTTTTTGACCATCGAGATCAAATTTGGCAATCTATTTATCTATTTCTATCAAACTACCAAATTTGATTGAAATCGGACTAGAAACATGCAAAATATACGTATGAACGTATTTTCCTAAGCGATCCATAAGGGCAGAATTGGCCGTTGGCTAGTGGCGGCGATAGAGTGCTCGTGTGTTTGTGGAGTAAAAAATAGCATATGGTATGAGGCATGTTAAAACAATTTAATAGAGATACATTTGGTTTTCGAAATTTTAAATATTTGTTTCACCTAGTGTATGGTATACCCAAGTCGGCGAGATGACTTACTTACTTCATTATTATTGCTAACACATCAACTACAAAAAAAGGAATAGAGAAATGAAGTTTGCCATTACAGCGTGATATCTTGACAAATATTTCACACCTGAATAGGTGTCGTTCTTTTGCTAAGAACTTCTACTTTACAAGTAAACTTCAGTTTAAATATCATCTCTAACCTGTATAAATAGCTATGACAAGATCCTCTGAAACGAAATTGAGGTCAAAACTAAGTATAACCAAGTCAACTGGCCAACGTTAACAATGATTTAAGCCTAATATACCTTAGGTTAAACATAGTTAAGATCTATTCCAAACTGTGTATGTCAAGAACTTGCTCTAAATATATATATTAACAGTAATTACTTTTACTTGCTCCTATTTATATATGCATAATGATGTCACGTTTTGAGTAACGTTTCAAAAAAAAACCCGATACCGAAACAAAACTTGAACCGAAAAGCCCACCCAACTGCATTCAGAGAGTGACCCTCACAGTCATAAACCATATGAGAAGCAGCGGCAAATGGACAACTGGGCAACTATTGTATAAACAAGACCAAAGCGCGTCTCAAACAAGGCGACCGCAAAATGTCATAAACCCAAATCCAAATCCAAATCTAAACCCAACCCCGAACACAATACAACAAAATATTGTGCATGTGTTTTAGCAAACAACAACCACAACAAAATATGTATATAAATTGTGTATAATTAAAGTAAAAGAGCTCGCGACTAGCGAACAGAAATTTTTCTTCTTCACACCATTTTTTTTTCGGATAGTGGGCGTGAGAGAAGGACGGAGAGGTGACCTAGTCTCAGGACTAGGTGTCTGGCATAATGGAAGGTGAGGTGCAAGTGGTGAATATTTTGCAGTTGAGGGGTCATAAAATACAATAAGAAACTAAAAATATCAAAGAAGCTAACATCGGCTATGTCGAAGTTTATATACCCTTGCAGTCCTTGGTAATAATAATTTAACATGTTTGTTTTCTGCAACTCAATTCGTCAATATACAAACAAAACAATTTTACTCTCTATTTTACGATTTGCTCTTTTTCTTCCCTCATTCCCAAAGCAAAGCAACGCACGCATACACATACAGTTTATGTAGCGTTGCGTCTGTGTGTGTATGCATGTACTCTGTTGATGACGAAAGAAGTAGCTACTAGCTCTACTAGTAGAAGCAAGCAGCGCTGCCGGCAGAGCTGGGAGCAGAGCCGATTATTATATTGACTGTAACTTTTGTTATATTTATCCGATCACATTCAAATTTTGGGATCTGGGGTTTTATATCCAATATTATCACATATGTAAATTTCATAGCATACTCCAATTTTTATGAAATTAGTTCTTTTACAGCTATATGATATGGTGGTCCGATCCTGATGGTTTTCATACTTTATTTTTCCTGGGTAATAAAAACCACCGCAAAAAATTTCAGCCCGATAGCTCTTATGACGGCTGAGTAAAACGCATATGCACAGACGGAGGACGGACGGACAGACGGACATGGCTATATCAACTCAGCTTCTCATGCTGATCAAGAATATAAACGTCTTCTGTGCGTTATAAACGTCTGACCAATTTTATAATACCCTTAAAAGATCTGTAAACGAAATAAATATGGCAAGTATATAGAAAGCAATTCTAAAAGAACATTTTATTTTACTTTTTAACTTTTTAACTTGGTTTACTTTTGTTAAACCAAGTGATTGAATCAAATTTGGAATTAACTAGAGTCTTACATTTTTATGGGATTTAAAACATCTTTGCGTTTTTGTTTCAAATATTCCAATGTGTTAGAATAATTCGCACAAAATATTAAACAAAAGCTTCATTTTATTCTGAGAGTGCCAGGATTAAGAAAATATTTGTTGATAACTCTTCGACAGAAAAAAAACTTTAGTAATTCAATTTGTATTATCTGTGAATAGGGATTCCCGGAAAGAATGAAAATAACCCAATCTTCATTCGTTGAATTCAAAATATGAACTGATTTTATTTACAAAAGTATTGTGTGTACATGAACTCTTAAACACTAGGAGGCGACAATTGGGTAGATTGGGTGGGTCATCGACCCACTATTGTCGGCCTTTGTTATTCAAATATGCAAAGGAGTCCTCGGAATTAATCAAATCAACTGTCGGCGACATAAAAAATCAAATAAGCCAACTGAAACCTGCTGTTTTCCAAACCAATAGTGGAAAAACATTTACGGTTAACTTTGAGTTTTTCCTGACAATGATTGAAAAGTGTTAAAAGAAATTACAAACACTTCCTCAACGTTAAGGTGTCCAATTTGCAAAAAAACTCAAAAAGAATTTTAGAACTTAGACGATTCAACGAGTGAGGAGAACTGCTACGAATATGGAATTTCTACGTTGCAAGTGTACGGATTTTATTCTGTAGCTAGCTTACACACTTCCTCGGCCAGGAGAAACAAAAACGGATAAAACATCTCGTGAGGATATTCAGAGCAGGAAGGAGATTATACAAGCTGAATTCTCTCGGAAGCTGGGACTGAAAGTTGACTGCCCAAAGTACGGATACGGAAACACGAATGATGGAAACACTTCAATTAGATTTTTTGAAAATTATGAAGTGACATTTTTTACAAAAGGTGTTAGTCAAGGATCATTAAAAGGTATCTTGAATGTTATAAATTGCAAGGAAATGGTAAATGGTGAAAAATTTGCCGAATATACTTCAAAGACTGCTCATCTTTTGACTGAATTGTATCTGCAATAAAAACTTACGCCAACGGTACATATAATTTTGGCTCACGGAAAGGTTTTAATAGAATATCAGTGTTTACCACTTGGAGAGCTATATAAAGAAGCACAGGAATGTAAAAACAAGGACTACAAAAGGTTCAGATACACTAATACATTAAAAACTTCTCGTGTTAGACAAAATGAAGACCTTTTTAACATGTTAGCAGCCTCTTTGGACCCACTTATTGCATCACTGAGACACGTGCGATCAAGGATTTGGAAAATAGCAACTATAGTCCCGAAATATTGAGTTTATTAGATACTGATGTAAAAATTGAAAATTATTTTGAAGAAAATCAGCCATCAATAGCAAATTTTCAAAATTAACCTAAAAAAAAATTTAAAAAATTTAAAAAATTTATAAAAAAAATTTTAAAACTTTAAAAAATTTAAAAAAAATTTTTTTTTTTTTGTTATTATGTTAAAAAATCAAATTAAAACATTAAAAAATGTTACATAGTCGTCTAAAGCAATGAAAAATTGCATTTGTGATTGAAAAAACCGGGGTTTCGATCCATTTTTAAAGGAAAAACATGCTTGGAAATATTTTCTGACTTTGACCTTGAATATTACAGCACCACGAACACCCAGCACTTTTGACAAACATTCATTTTGAAGCTTAAGGTATTCTTTATCATATGCTTTTTAAATTTTTTAAAACGCTTTGTTGGTTTATACGCTATGATTTTTGCAATGCTAAATGCCAGAAGGTCCGACTGTGCGTCTTATCGACCGTGCCTATTCACCTTCGTGACTATGGTCCTAAGTATTTACCTCTCAACTTTAGACCTGTCGCATACTGCGTACGTTTAATCGCCACTAACTCGTTTAAATTGTATTTTCTTTCCCATTTCCTGTTTTTGTCAAACGTCCTTTTCATTTCCTGCTGTATTTCATTAATATTCTTTAGAGTCTCCGCTCTAATCTCATCACGACCACAGTCTAATTCTTCTATTAACGAATCGGTTATCAGCTTTCTTATTTTGGGACCATCAGGACTACGCATCTCTATTCCTGTCAAAATCTTAAAAGGTGTAACTCTTGTACTTCTTGGAGCAGTATTATTAACAAGTTGTTGCGCATGACCAACATACTTGTACCAGTTTCCCTCATTCTCTTGGCTTAACTTTGAAATCATTGTATCTATTATCTTATGCATCCTTTCTACTTGGCCGTTGCCGCGGGGTACACCTGTTGCTATCAGTAAATGCTGTATATCCTGTCTGTTACAATATTCTTTAAACGCATTGGATGTGAATGCTGCTCCCCTGTCAGAAATTATTCTCACTGGGTTACCAAAAATTATGGCTTGCTTTTCAAGACAACTAAGTACTTCATCGACTCCTGTTCACGAGTCGGATACAACCATACAAACTTAGAGAACCCATCAACAATAACAAGTATATTATTGTAACGCTTTGTTGTGACCTCCATCGGGCCAACGTGATAAATGTGATATGTTATCAATGGCTGATCTCCTTCAAATATCAAATTTCCTTCCTTTTTACCGGTTTTGGCATTAACAATAAGACAACAACACGGGCTACCTTTTCTTTTAATTTTGGAATATAATACGATTTTTCAACGATATCCTGAGTCTTTCTAGCTCCAAAATGTCCTTGTTTGTGCAATCTGTATTATTTCTTTTTCCATTCCAATATTTCATTTTCAATGTAAAAATCTTCATATCCCTTCTGCTGAACTAAACTCCTGATCAATATGAACGTCAAGTTCATACATCATACTTCGCTTCGCATGGTTTAGTTTTCCTACTCATATATTCTACCGGATGAAATAAACCATCTTCTGAATCTTTCTGTAAAAGCGCAGCTCCGAAACCGTGTTTCGAGCCATCAGTGTGAATCTCAGTCTCTAGCTTAGGATTTTATAACATTAAAACGGGACCTTTGATCAATGCTAACTTCAATTGTTCGAACGCTACCATTTGCAATTCTTTAAAGTTTAAAGTTTAAACCAAGGGTGGCCACGGAAATTTAACTTGGGAGCCGGCTCTTTACCGGCAGAGGCTGGGCAGCGAAAAAGGTCACTTTTGCGAGTCGACGCACACAAAAATTTGTGTGCCTCGAGTTTTATGACGCGTCATAAAACGACCTTTTTTGGGTCGAGCGAGCGATCGTCGTCGAACTTGTAGGCAGAGGGACGGACAAGTCCCGAATTTTGCGGGGAGGGGGAAAAAGGTCGCGATCTCGAGCTCGCAACTTGTGGGCAGAGGGACGGACAAGTCCCGAGTTTAGGTAAAATCAAAGTAGGCCAAAAATCAAGAATCAAGTAGTCTGCTGCGACTATTTTTCCGACTGCTGCTTTCGAGGAGCCTTTTCCGACCGCATAAAGTATATAAATTCTTGATCAGCATGAGAAGCTGAGTTGATATAGCCATGTCCGCAAAATTTATTCTTCTAGAGCTATATGATAGTATAATGGTCCGATCCTAAGGATTTTCATACTTTATCTTACCCGGGTAATAAAAAACCCCGAAAAAAAATTTCAGCCCGATAGCTCTTAAGACGGCTGAGTAAAACGCATTCGCACAGACGGACAGACGGACATGGCTATATCAACTCAGCTTCTCATGCTGATCAAGAATTTATATACTTTATGCGGTCGGAAACGGCTCCTTCTGTGCGTTACGAACATCTGACCAATTTTACAATACCCTCTGCAAGGTTATAAAAAGTAAATAAAAATGTATCAAAAAATATATGAAGCATTATGAAAAACTTCGACCAAGCTGGGAGTCGAACCCCGGCCGCCCAATCGCCAAGCGAGCACACTAACAACAGAGCCACGTCGACACTTTATAAACTGCCGTCGAGTTCTGTAGTTAAGCACGCATCTCATTTTCGCATTGTCGCTAGCTCGTCGTAAACTCAAAATTTTCTATTTCGGTTATTTGCTGCTGCTTTTGCTGTCAGATTTTCTGATTTCGGTTTTTTTCGGGAGCAAAAGCAACACAAAGTATTTGTTTTCATATTTGCTAAACAGTCACAGCAAGGAATAGCCCAAATTTATGACTTTTGCTAATTCGACTACAGCAATTTAAACACTGCTCCCAACTACAAATATCTCTCTTACTACGTTTAAACGACAATGCAGCTCCCTTTAACAATTATTTTGCATACACAAAAAGCTGTAACTGACTCCACTGTACGGTTAAAGCGCACTCTTCTAGCTCCCTAGTCCATTGTACAACATCAATCGAACCTAAACCGCAAAACTCGGAAACGCTTCCCTCCACATTTTTAGTGTGAACCATGACCTTGGCCCATCTGTGTTCGGGATTTCTCGAATTGTTCTAGCCGAGGCGAAATTGTAGTAGCCCTCTTTAATAATAATAATTTTAATTCCATATCGAAAAAAAAGAATATTTTTTTTTGTTTGTTTGCAAGAATAAATGAATAACCCCCCTTGCGTACTACGCACATGTCTTCAATTGGTACGGTTCTTACTCTCATTTCGCACAGCGAACGCAAAGCGTAAGCAAAGAAGAGAGCATGGAAAAGATCCGTTAGAATTCGTTCGCATGCATTGCGTTTGCTTGGAAACAGAATTTTTGGTACAGGCTTTTTCATTTAATTTGATACTTTGATTGCGAAAAGGCGTGAATATTAATATTCATATAAATATATATATATAGTAACATATCCGCCACCCCATCCACTCACACCACTCAATTTCCCACTCCAATCACCCACATAACTTGACCCCCTAAAATTCATAAGTTAAAGTAAACATCCGTTTTTATAAACAATTGTCCCCCTCAAAATTTAAAGCGTATGAACGCTAATCCATAAAATTAACATAAACAATTAAACACTTGAAATAACAATTGTCCCCCTAACAACCAGCGTGAGAACGCTAACTCAGCAATTAAATTCGGACAAATCAAATCATCCAAATGTCAATCACGTAACCAAAGGGCTCCCAAATTTAGCTTATAAATATAACCATAAGACATTTTTGTAACCAGTTCTAAGTTTTCATTCAAATGATAAAGTACGTTGCTTTTAACTCACAAAACAAATCTTTTTTTTCCTTATTGGGAAAATCGGATTTATTACTGGCGCAGTCGGTAGGATAAAACGAAATAACTTAGTGCGTGCAAAACTTTGTGTATAAGCGACCGTTACGGATATCGAATATAAGGTTGCGTAATAAGCAAAACCTTTTTTGTATCATTAAATAAATAATTGTGCGAAACTTCTGTCAAGCCACCGCTACAGATATCAAATCTAAGGTTGGCCCGTGATCAAGACTTTTTGTGCTAAAAACAAGTAAAGGAGCTGTAAGCAACTAAAGCCCAAAGCACTCGAAAAATTTTTTTTTTCGTTTTATCCGCAAAAGAACCTTTTGTGCAGTCAACAGCGCGACATCGAATCTTGAAGTTCTAAATATATTCTAATCCAAGATGACACTAGAACTATCAGAAACACATCTGAACCAGGAACTTACCATGCTTAGACAGTTGCCCAATTTCGATGGTAACGCTTTGACCCTGAGCACGTTTATACGGAGAGTTGACTACATTCTACAACTCTACCCGACGAGGGACATCCGTCAACATAGTTTGATGTATGGTACTATAGAGATGCAACTCACTGGAGATTCACAACGCATATCACAACTAGCGCACGCTAACAATTGGAGCTAGTTGCGGGCCGCCCTCATCAGCGAATATAAGGTGCAAACGCCTTATGAAGAATTACTACGACGGCTATACCATACTTCCTATGGAGGAAACCTTCGTAACTTTATTGAAGATTTAGAACATAAGTCTTTTATTATAATTAATAAGTTAGAATTAGAAGGCGATGCCGCCAATACCATTTTATACACAAATGCCATGAACAACACAATCATTCAGAAGTCATTATTAAAAGATTACCAGACAAGCTTTATATGACATTAGCGAAGTTTGATATTTCAACAGTGTCTAATTTGAAACAAGTAGCCCAGAGAGAGAGTCAATATGAAAACAGCTCCACAGAGAAACCCAAAACTAACAATCAAAGTAATTCAGGAAATTCTAATTACAAATCAAACCAAAACAATTCAGGGCAGAACTATTGCAAGCAAAACCACCAATACAATAATTCAAATCATACCAATCCCCCATATAACCAACAGCTTCGAGAAGAATTTCAACAAAATCTTAATCAGGGCAGACAAGAAAATCCCCTTAATTATCAGATTCAGAATCAACCTTAGAATCAAAACCCTGTGGTAAATCAACCCACTAAAAGGCAAAGAGAGAGTACCAGTGGTCAGAGTAAATGAAATGGTCCGAAAATTTTCATCAATCAGCCTCGGATCAGATAGCTCAGACAGAACAGTTGGATCAAATAGATCAACCGAATACCTCCAATCAAATCCCTATGTCCAACTAAAAATCAATAACATTCCTTTAAAGTGCGTTATAGATACAGGCTCTTCAATAAATATTATCAACGAAAATTATTTCAACTTTCCAGAAACATCAGAAAATTTAAATGTTCAAACAATAAAAGGAATAATTGAGCTTAACAAAAGCGTATCTTTTGCACCAAGCAAACTTTGCCCCAACCATCAAAAATTTTATTGCCGTAAATTTTCATCAACATATGACATACTATTAGGTAAAAAATATCTCAAAGCATGTCAGGCCGTTATTAATTACGAAGAAAATAGTGTAACATTATCAAATCACAAATTCTATTTCAAATACACCAATAAAGAAGAAAAAGAAGAATCAATACCTTATCCTCCCACAGAGTTCGAATATGAAGCATTCGCACATGAAATAAATAACGGTATCGAGGAAAGAAACGAATTTAGACTTGATCATTTAAATTCAGAAGAAATAGAAAAGTTAAAGAAAATATTGCATGAATTTAGCGATATCCAGTATAGGAAAGGTGAAAATTTGACCTTTACCAGTACAATAAAACACAACATCAGAACTAAACACGAAGACCCAATTTACAAACACCCATACAAATACCCACAAATCTTTGACGAAGAAGTCAATAAACAAATTAATGAAATGATAGAACAGGGAATCATTCGGAAATCGAAATCGCCCTATTGTTCACCAATCTGGATCGTACCTAAAAAAGAGGACGCATCCAAGGAACAAAAGTTCCGCCTAGTAATCGACTATCGTAGTCTAAATGAGATTACTGTCGATGACAAGTTCCCAATACCAGTAATGGGTGAAATATTAGACACACTTGGAAAATGTCAATATTTTACAACCATTGACCTCGCCAAGGGATTTCATCAAATAGAAAATGGACCCTAAATCAATCGAAAAAACCGCATTTTCAACTAAACATGGTCATTACGAGTGCACACGAATGCCATTTGGACTAAAAAATGCACCAGCAACATTCCAAAGATGTATGAACAATTTATTAGAAGATTTAATCTATAAAGATTGTTTAGTCTACTTAAACGATATTATTGTTTATTCCACCTCATTAGAAGAACATTTGGCATCACTAAAAAGGTCTTTGCTAAATTGCGCAATGCTAATCTAAAACTACAATTAGATAAATGCGAGTTCTTGAAAAAGGAAACAGAATTTTTAGGTCACGTCATAACTACAGAAGGAATCAAACCAAAGCCAGACAAAGTCAAAGATATTCTAAAATTTCCAATCCCAAAAACCCTGAAAGAAATAAAATCATTCTTAGGCTTATGCGGATTCTTCCGTAAATTCATTCCAAATTTTGCACACATTGCAAAGCCTTTAACCCTTGGATTAAAGAAAAGCTAAGATTAACATAAACGACCCACATTATATTTCATCCTTTGAAAAATTAAAATGCCTCCTTATGAACGATCCCATACTCGCATATCCCGATTTTAAAAAACCATTTTTTCTAACCGCTGATGCTATCAATATAGCTTTAGTTGCTTTTCTCTCACAGGACCATAGACCTATTTCTTATGGTAGTAGAACATTAAACCAACATGAACTTAATTATTCAGCCATAGAAAAGGAACTACTATCTATCGTATGGGCAACCAAATATTTTAGGCATACCTCTTAGGAGACATTTTGAAATCCTAAGTGATCATAAACCCCTTGTCTGGTTGGACAATATGAAAGAACCTAACATGAAATTACAAAGATGGAAAACAAAATTGAACGAATTCGATTACAAAATAAAATACTTACCAGGAAAAGAGAATTATGTGGCAGACGCCCTTTCCAGAATAAAATTAGATGAAAATCTTTTAGGTGAAGAAATAAGTAGTTCTAAAGCTACAGTACATAGTGCTCAAGAAGATAACGAAAACCTAATAGCCATTTCAGAAAAACCCCTGAATTTCTACAATCGTCAAATAGAATTTAATAAATGCAACGAAAATAAAGTCAACGTTACTCACTATTTTCACAAAACGAAAATAGAAATATCATATGTAGAAATGACCAATCAGTTTGCTAAAGCAATTATTAAGGAATATTTATGCTCAAAAAATAACGCACTTTATATTCAAAACGACACAGATTTTCAAATACTTCAAGAAGCTTATCTTGAAATAATTAGTCCAGACAGCCAAACAAAAACATTGAGAACCACTTACAAATTAAAAGACATTTCCACTTATGCAGAATTCAAAGAAATTATTCTTAAAAATCATAAATCACTACTTCATCCAGGTATCACTAAAACTCAAAACTGGTTTAAAGATTTAAAGACTATCAAAAATTAATTCAAAACTTCATTAATGAATGCCATATTTGCAATTTATCAAAATCAGAAAACCGAAATACCAAATTATCTTTTGAAACCACCCCAAAGATATTCAACGCTAGAGAAAAATACGTGATGGATTTCTATTTAATCGACAATCAACAATTTTTATCTTGTATAGATATTTATTCAAAGTACGCAACTTTAGTCGAAGTTAAAAGTCGAGATTGGCTTGAAACAAAAAGGGCAATTACAAAAATCTTTAACGATGTGGGTAAACCGTTAGAAATCAAAGCAGATAAAGACTCAGCTTTCATTTGCATAGCACTTCAAAATTGGCTACAATCAGAAAACGTTAATATAAGTATAACATCGAGCAAAAATGGTGTTTCAGACGTGGAAAGATTCCACAGGACTGTAAACGAAAAGCTAAGAGTTATTAATGCAGAATCTAGTATAGAATACAAACAAACTAAATTTGAAACTATCGTTTACACATATAACCATAAAACTAAACATCTAACGACAAACAGAACACCAGCAGATATCTTTATTTACGCAGGCACACCTCTTTATAATACACAAGCTAACAAAGCAAAACAAATTGATAAATTAAATGAAAATAGGAACGATTTTGAAATAAATACACAGTATAAACAAGCCCCTTTAGTTAGATCGAAAACGACAACACCCTTTAAGAAAACAGGTGAAATTACCCAAGTTGACGACACACATTATATTGAAACAAACCAAGGTAGACAAACAACACACTACAAATCGAAATTCAAAAAGAAAAAGAAAACTCATCAAAGTAAATATACTAATTAATTTCAGAGATACCAACATTACTATTTCTACTCTTATCAATGGTACACTCGACGCATGATCAAAGCATTAAAATTAATCCCATAAAGGCACCTAATGGATATCTTGTGTTCAAAACAGGAACCATGGATTTACCCTCAGATTTCGAATATCATTATTTAACTCTAAATTTAACCAACATACAAACCACTTATAACAACTTAGTTGAGCAGTCAGAACCATATAAGAACATAGTCCACATTCAGTATTTAGTCGAAAAATTAAATCGCGAAATGAACGGCATAAAAATAATAAAAAGAAATAAGCGAGGACTTATTAACATAATAGGCACAGCACATAAATATCTTTTCGGCACCTTAGACCAATACGATAAAGAAGAACTTGAACAAAAAAATGATAGTCTATCAGCAAATAGCGCCGAAAATAATGAACTTAATCATATCATTGAAGCAGTCAACAAAAATATAGAACTCCTAAATAATCTTACTATTCAACAGGATGCAGACAAAAAATTAAATATACTAATGTTCAACTTAGAGCATTTTACAGATTACATAGAAGACATAGAGTTAGGAATGCAGTTGACAAGACTAGGAATATTTAATCCAAAACTTTTAAACCATCAAGAAATATTTAACATAAATACAGAAAAACTCTTAAACATAAAAACATCTACTTGGTTAAAATCAGACACAAATGAAATATTAATAATTTCGTATATACCTAGACAAATATCTAAAACATCGCTATTCAAAATTATATCCTATCCAGATGAAAATAATAACACTTTAACAGAAAACATTCAAGAAACTTACTATATTCAAAATAATAAAATTTATGCAAAATCAACCAAAAAACAAGAAATAAATGAGTGTATAGTTGGCATTATTACACAAAAACCAGCAGAATGCAAATACACAAAGATGTTCAAAACCAATTCAATTAGTTACGTAGAACCCAATATTATCGTAACTTGGAACTTGCCCAAAACAAACTTAAAACAAAATTGTAACCAAAATAAAATATTCATAGAAGGAAATAATATAATAAAAATATACGACTGTGCTATGCAGTTGAATGAGATATCAATAATAAATACATTGCAGGATTATACCCAGAATATTTATGTAACCAACAATGTAACAAAACTAGAACCAATCTCTTATATCCAAGCTAAAAAATCATTTCGAAAAAACTGCGTATAACAAAATATTTAATATCATAACTACTACAACATTTATAATTACACTAATAAGTTTAACCCTATATCTTATGTATAAATTTAAGTCAATATCAAAAAAAATAATTATTACACAAATTAATACATACGTTTTACATGAATTGTCCCCATCCAAAGAAATTTCACTTGCAACACAGCAAGTACATCCAACTCTATACCCTGTATTCCCCGCCTAAGCACAGGCTATTTTCTACGTGTTGGGGGAGTAATATATCCGCTACTCCATCCACTCACACCACTCAATTTCCCACTCCAATCACCCACATAACTTGACCCTCTAAAATTCATAACGTTAAAGTAAACATCCGTTTTTATCAACAATTGTCCCCCTCAAAATTTAAAGCGTATGAACGCTAATCTATAAAATTAACATAAACAATTAAACACTTGAAATAATAATTGTCCCCCTAACAACCAAAAGCGTGAGAACGCTAACTCAGCAATTAAATTCGGACCAATCAAATCATCCAAATGTCAATCACGCCACCAAAGGGCTCCCAAATTTAGCTTATAAATATAACCATAAGACAGTTCTGTAACCAGTTCTAACTTTTTATTCAAATAATAAAGTACGTGCTTTTAACTCACAAAACAAATCTTTTTTCCTTATTGGGAAAATCGGATTTATTACTATATACATATATATTTGTGAAACACGTGCATATTACATCATCGTTAAAAAACAGTGACTGCACAAGGCAGTAATATACATATTTGGCTAAAGTGAATAAAAATATTAGTGAATATTCGAAGAATAAGGTGATATAAAATCAATTTAGTGAAAATATTAGAATTAAATTAAAATTTATATTTCGGTCGCGTGGCGTCGACCAAGCAACTTTTGGCTTTCAAGCAGCCTTGAATTTTTCATTTCACAATTTGGTTGATTGTACCCCAGCCCAATCGCTGATTTTTTTTTTTGTTGGATCAAAAAAAAGAGACATTCCCAATAACCAAGAGACCAGCGAGCCTCGGATTTATTTTATCAACCCTTCCATTTCATCAATAATCATCGCCATGGGCCAGGCTAAAATAGTCTGGTGATGAAATGACGCTATTCCCCGGCTAATACCAACATTATACACCCAATGTGAGCGAGATCTACTACATTTCGATTTCTTTTTGGTGCATATGCATACTTAGTAGTAGTTCTGCTACCTTTTCTTGTTTCATCTGTACGCAAAGTATGGCGTAGCAGCCCTTTGGTTTGGATACTACTTTTTTTTGTTGAGACACGGCAACACTTTTTCATACTTTTTTTCCTCTTTTATTAACGTAAATTTTGCTGATCTAAAAGAAAATTTAAATGAATTATTAGTTTAAGTAACCTAACGAAACTTTAAATATTATTAAGATTAAGTCCCTATTTGGTTAAGTAAAATACGTTTTGCTTAGTAGGAAACCTAATAGGTATGTAATGCGTTGAGATTGGCTTTGTTGCATTTCATTTTTTCTAATAACTAAATTATACAGCAAATCCCTGCAGCATCGATGGGCCCAGAGTCGCACGTCAAGGTCCATAACTAGTTTAGTGTTATTTCTATAAGTATGTTTAAATTCTAACAATATATTGAACTCGATTGTCATCAAACAATTCAAATATTAATAAATAAATAAATATAGTAACGATCGCTAAATCAACGCTACATTTTTGGGGGCTCGCCGAAATATTGTTTAAAGAAATTAACATACAAACATATAACACTGCGTGAGTGAAAGAGACAACAAACAAAGTTCTTCGAAGTGACAAAGCAAAAACTTTTGTGTCGTCATCATTGTGTAAGAGCAAGCGAGATAGGCTAGCTAAATTGTTGCATAAAATCTTTGGTGCCCAAATACGTTACGACGCAGACAATACACGCACGAGCATGTTTGGTAACGGACGGCGATCAGTGAATTTTTCTAGAACAGTCTAGAAATATTTGGGCAGAGGCGAACCGTTGGCAGAGGCAACCCGTTGGCAGAGGCAAATCTGGACGTAGCGTGAGGCAAAACGTCAGCAGAGGCAGAGGCAACCCGTTGGCAGATGCGAACCGTTGGCAGAGGCAACCCGTTGGCAGAGGCAAAGCTGGACGTAGCGTGAGGCAAAACGTCAGCAGAGGCAGAGGCAACCCGTTGGCAGAGGCGAACCGTTGGCAGAGGCAACCCGTTGGCAGAGGCAAAGCTGGACGTAGCGTGAGGCAAAACGTCAGCAGAGGCAGAGGCAACCCGTTGGCAGAGGCGAACCGTTGGCAGAGGCAACCCGTTGGCAGAGGCAAAGCTGGACGTAGCGTGAGGCAAAACGTCAGCAGAGGCAGAGGCAACCCGTTGGCAGAGGCAAAGCTGGGCGTGGTGTGTGATAAAACGTCAGCAGAGGCAGAGGCAACCCGTTGGCAGAGGCAGAAGCTGGACGCGGCAAGAGACAAAACGTTAGAAGAGGACAGACAACCTGGTGGCAGAAATTAAACGAAGACTTCGTGGGACAGGAGCGGACTTGGGTAAATTTTTTGGGGACTATATGTATATAGTTCTAACCTTAATTGAATTTACTAAAACTAACCTTAGCATTAATTATTGGTATTGAACAAAGAAAATATTGTAATATGGAGCTTGACGAGGTTATGGCATTGCGAGTCGCAGATTTGCGAAATAAGTTGGCCGAATTGAACCTAAGCACAGTGGGAAGAAAACGTGATCTACAGAATAGACTTCTTACTCATTACGATATTCAAGACCAAGATAGCGAGGATGAAGAAGTAGAATCAGTAGTTACAGCTAGAGGCGAATTGCCCATAAACAATTGTAGTCGATCTTGGTACACCTTAAAAGATGTTGAGGGCAGTGTATCCTATTTTTCCGGCTCAGGTAGTCCCGACATTGATTCGTGGGTACAAGAGATAGAAGAGTGTGCTATTACAGTACAATGGGACAAGTTACAGACCTTTATATACGCCAAACAGTTGTTAGCTGCGGCAGCTAAATCATTTATTCGGAGTCAACATGGTATAAACAATTGGGAGATATTAAAAGCAGCACTGCGCAAAGAATTTGGTTCGAAACGATCAGCAGCTGAGATTCATAGAATATTATCGCAACGTTCTCAGAAAAGAGAGGAGACTTTGCATGAATATTTGTATGCTTTAATGGAAATTGCCAAACCAGTGAATTTGGACGATGAGAGCTTGATAGAATACTTTGTAAAGGGCATTCCAGACTCACAAGTAAATAAAGCTATTCTATTTCAAGCCAGGAATCTACAAGAACTGAAGTTTCAAATAGAAACGTATCAGAAAGTTCGTGCTTCACACAAGTCGTTAAACAAGTTTGAGGCTCAGTCAGGAGGAAAGATTAATCAGGGTAAAATAATTGATACATCTAAGAATCGGAAATGCTATAGTTGCGGTGATACATCACATATCAGACGAGACTGTCCGAAGAACGACCAAAAGTGTTTCAAATGTGGTAAAGTAGGACATCGAATGGCACAGTGCAAACTAGAAAATCCAATTAAATACGAGAGAAATACAAACGTGGTAGAAAATGAAGATGTAGTAATACAGCCGTCAAGCGAATTTACTCCGTCAGGGTTAGAACTTAAAGACATCGTATATTCTAACGTTATATTTAAAGGACTCGTAGATACTGGCGCTGGATTATGTCTTATGCGAAGAAATATTTATTTTATGATTGGATCGAAACCGTTATTAGGCGGAGCTAGACACTTAACAGGAATTGGCGACAGTAAAGTGTTGACTTTCGGTAGTTTTATCATACCAGTGAAAGTGGATGGTTTAGTTATGAACATAGAATTCCATGTAGTGCCAGATCAGGATATAAGTTTTGATGCTATACTGGGTCGAACGATATTGAACACTGTCAATATAAATGTAACAGCAAATGGATCTAGGTTTGCTATGCGCAACGATATAGAAGTTTGTCACACCCATAGTATGTCAAAGAGAAAACAAAATGAGTCAGATATTCAGTGGGCAGGAGATATTGGAAATATCTTCATCACAAATATTGAAGACAGGGATAAGAGTCAGACATAAATCTTTCGCATTTAAACCATTTGATAAAAGGGGAAGAAGAGAAATTTATTCGGAACTACCAGCCAAAAAGAAATGCAAACGCACCAGTAAGCATGAAAATTATATTGAGCGACGAAATACCTGTGTATCAGCACCCGAGACGTTTAGCCCTTTGTGATCAGAATATTGTTGATAAACAAATTCAAGAATGGCTAGCAGAGAAAATAATTAAAACCAGTACTTCTGAGTACGCGTCGCCAGTTGTCTTAGTCGAAAAAGAAAGTTATAAAGACTTTTATATAGAGAACGAGATTCTCTTTAAAGACCCTAATTGTGAGTTGATTGTAGTGCCTTCGGCAATGGAACATGAGATTATTAGACTTGCACATACCCAGGGTCACTTTTCCGTCAAGAAAACGCAAGATTTAATCGAGAAATCATACTATATTCCCGAATTAAGAGATAAGGTTATTCGTGTGGTACATAGTTGTGTGGAGTGTATTGTTATTAACGCAAAGGCTGGCAAAAGAGAGGGATATCTAACTTCGATAAAAAAAGGGTGACAAACCACTTTGTTCTTACCATATTGATCACGTCGGACCAATGGAACTTACAAATAAACGGTATAATTACTTGTTGGTTATTATAGATGGTTTTTCTAAGTACGTTACGTTATATCCCACTAGGAGCACAGGCGTAGATGAAGTGATACGGTGTTTAGAAGTTCAAGCAACAAATTTTGGGAACCCAGTACGATTGATATCTGATAGAGGCGCGGGATTTACATCGCATGTTTTCAAAAAGTATTGCGAGGATCACGACATCGTGCATTTATTGATTACCACCGGAGTACCGCGAGGAAATGGGCAGGTTGAAAGGATTCACAAGATTGTTATTCCAATGCTAGCTAAAATGAGTTTAGATAATCCAGCTTCATGGTATAAATACGTTGGGAAAGTTCAGCAAATCATCAACGATACGGCACCTAGAAGTACTAAGATAGCTCCTTTTAAGATCCTAACCGGTATGGACATGCGTAGATCAGAGGATGTAAAACTTAAAGAACTACTCGATGATCTTCTAATCGAAGAACTAGCAGAACACAGAAAGAAAATACGAATGGAGGCAGTTGAAAATATAAAACAAATTCAGGAGGAGAACAAGAAGTCAGCTAATCTAAAAGAAAAGAGGGAAAACGATTCAAAATAAATGATTTGGTTGCTATTAAGCGTACCCAATATGGCGTTGGTCTGAAACTTAAAGGAAAGTATTTAGGACCCTATAAAGTAACGGCAATTAAAAATCATGGAAGATATGAAGTAGAGAAAGTTGGACAGGCGGAAGGGCCTAATAGGACATCAACTGTATCGGAATATATGAAATTGTGGGGACCGTCATTCGGGTCGAATGTACAGTCAGGAGGGCCGAATGTGGGAAATGGTATTGAGAGGGAGCAATCAAAAGTAATAGAAGAGAGAAGACAAACGCGTAGTGGCCGAACATTCTAGTAGTAGTAGAGAGAGCAGGGCATAGGATCATTATATAAGTTGAGAGAGAGCTTGTTAAAGAGGCCGAAACTTGAAATTTCGTCATGTTGGTGTAAACTAATTCATTGAGGAGTCCGTCGCCTGAATCCATGACTATGCTGCCGTTACAAATCGTCTAAGATCATTTAAGAGTCTGTTAAGGGGCAATCAATTAAACCCAATAGCTTGCTGTGGTAGGGTGGGTACAGAAAGGGTTAGCGAACAACACCTTTAGCTAATCTGCAGAGAAGTCGTCCGCGCAATTAATAGTATCCCGATCTGGTCGAATATCTTGCTTTTAACATCCTTTTAGTTTCTGATAGTGCACTTATATTTTTTCGGTATGATCCGTGCGTATGCCTAGAGTAGAAAAGAACCCCCCTCATCCGACGATCTTTAGCATACACTTGTGTTATCGTTAGCAACGTAGAAAAATTAGGCAGCTAACAACTACACGTGCACATGTACATCATTACAGAAATGGCGCCCAACCGTGGGACTCGAATTCTAAATTATTCATTACTACAGAAATGCCAAACATAGGACCCGAATAATTTAGAACACCACTACAGTAACGGAGCCGAATCATGAGGCCCGAATAAAACGTAGGACAACCCCACTACTAATCGGATATGTACACCACCAAAGTATCCACAATATTTTTGCTCATTATCATCCATTCATATTCATTTATTTAGATTAATTTTATTTTCAAGCTAGTTATGCAGACTCATAATGCGATGGTGCCCGTTGTAGATTGCTTAAGTGAATCGCGATAGTAATTCGCGAATTTTCGGATTAGTCGACCAGAAGAAACTATTGGCGGCAACAGCATCGTATGACGTATCTTTGTATGACTAGGCGGGAACGCAAATTTTATGATCTTTGTAGTTTGAGGCTATCGTTAGGAATTGCAGTTGCAACTCGGTCATATCGGGTTGACTGACCAATGGAGTCGTTGAAAAGTTACAATATTATAAAATAGGCATTCTTAGACCTTAGCTTTGTTTAGAGTGAAAAGAACCTGGACCAGGAATAGCATATGACTGGCGTATGTCGGTATATGACCAGTTTAGGAAATCGTCATTCAGACAAATCGGCAATAGGAATTTTTGTTTAAGATTTAATAGAAATCTATTTTGTGTGCAGATCGTCTGTTAGACACAGTCACGAGAGCATTGCGCGAGCTTTGCAAGAAAATGACTCATTTTGCGGCATTTGCCATGAAACTTTAAATGAAAACGAAGCAATTGCTTCGTCGCCTTGTAAGCACAGATTTCACAATAAGTGTATTACAGAGTGTTTAAAAACTTCGAATTTATGCTCCACTTGCAAGCATCCTTGTAAGATGAAACAACTTGTAAGATCAAATATTGACTTGGCAACGGAACTCCAAGAAGCTAGTAAATCAGGCGAGCCCACAACTCGTAATCAGGGTGCAATTCAAAGGAGAGGGATCGGCACGAGATCTTCAACCACCTCACGTCAACATAGGCCACCGCCTACCCAAGCTAGTAGTCCAAGACCAAGTACCCCTCCAGATTACACAACTTTGATACAAACTGCTATTCAAGCACAACAGGAACAGTTAGTAAACCATTTAGCTTTGCTGATTGACGACAAGTTAGCTTCTATTCGACTTGAGCGCAAAGAACCAAACCCCATTTCAGAACGTTCTGCAGCGTTCAGCCTCCCGGCACCAAGACAAGAGGAACACTATAACCACACGCAAACATCTAGAAATCTTAGTAGTCAGACTCAGAACTCAAATAGAGGGTCGCGAGCAAATTCGACATTGTCACCCGAAAAAGTAGCAAGCATTATGCAAAGTTGGCGAATAAAATTTGATGGTTCCAAAAAAAGGAATGCATTCGGATGATTTCCTATACAGAGTTCGTTCATTAGCAGAACAAAATTTAAATGAAGATTATCAAGTACTTTGTGATCATTTGTATTTACTGTTCGCAGGTAAAGCGAATGATTGGTTTTGGAAATTTCATCGAGTACACCCAAATTTCGATTGGAATAAATTTTGCGTAGAATTTAGAAAGAAGTTTGATGAATTAGATAACGATATGGACACCTGGGAACTGATTAATAGCAGACACCAGGGCGAGAATGAAACCTTTGAGGATTACCAGTTTAGTGTCGAAAGGCTAGTAGGAAGATTAAACACACAACTTTCAGAGGATTCTTTAGTCAAGTTATTAATTAGACATTCAAAGTCGGAAATTCGTTATGAACTTATGCATCTAGGAATTTTTACCTTATCTCATCTGAGACAGGAAGTACGCACCCACGAGCAATTTGCTAAACAAATGAAGAGCATGCCGAGCATGAATACTTTTGGACATCGTTCAAAGATAGCTGAATTAGACTCTAATTTCGAGAATTATATGCAGGAGGAGGTGGAACATTTTCAACATAAACTTACATGTTGGAACTGCCGGAAGGCTGGACACCGTTTTGATATCTGTCTAGAACCGCGTACTGTATTTTGCTATGGTTGCGGAGCCGTAAAAGTTTTTAAACCGCGTTGTCGTAATTGCAACCCGCAGGAAAACCGACCGACGGATGCGGGGATAAACACTTCGTTGTCGCATCCAGACCAATAATGAAGGATAAATATTCCCAAACAGAGGAATGTGAACCTCTTGTTTGTAGGAAAGAAACTGTAAACACCTAATTATTGAGTAAAAATGATAAGGATTAGTTTGTATTGGTCGGATTTAATCTTTGGGTTTTGCGCAGATGCAACTTGCTCGTTGCATCGCCGGAAGAGAAGAGAGACGCCGTCTCTCGACCTATCGAAGACTTATCGCTAACAATCGATACTTATTACTAACAATCGATACTTATTACTAACAATCGATACTTATTACTAACAATCGATACTTATTACTAACAATCGATATATATACATGAGCATTTAACAGACTTTAAATAATTGGAATCTTACAACTCGGCCGTCCTGACGAGGAATCGACCTCGATTCCAATTGGTAACAACGGAGGGGGGGTAAATAAGAATCTTAAGTGGCTGGTGTCGCCTTTGTTTGGCTATCAGAAGTGCAATCTTGATCAGGGGCAACCCATAGCTTTAACTTGGAGGCTTCTAGGACACCATCATATGGTAGTTGGGTGATTTGGGAGCCCTCTACATCCCGGATAACATATCGGTCATTCGGAAGTTTTTTATGAACCACATACGGACCACGATACCGCCTGATAAGCTTTTTGTTCGTGCCTGCCGAAGTATCCACATTCTTAATAACTACGAAATCCCCCTCCTCAAAACTAACGGCAGGGAGGTGATGCTTCGAATAATATTCCGAATTATATTCTTGGGACTTAACAATGTTACGGAAGGCTAATCTCCGGACGTCTACCTCTGAGGCATCGACCTCCTCCGTTCTCTCACCCAACCGTTCGGTTAGTTCATCTACTACCACACCTCGTTGTTCAACACCGAATAGAAGTACGGAAGCGGCAAATTTGGTTGTGGAGTGGACGGAGTTATTCAATGCAAACTCTATGTTCGGCAGTTGTTGGACCCAATCTGCGTGGTCCACAGGTTCCGTCAGTTTACCCAACATGGGGCCCAACACACGGTTAACCCGCTCGACTTGGCCGTTGGCCCGGGGTGAGGCAGTGGCATTCAGCACATGAATTATATTATTGGCCTTCAGAAATTCTTCAAACTCGGAGGAAGTAAAGCAGGTACCTCGATCACTGATGATTCGGCGGGGTCTACTGTAATTTGCGAAATACTGAGATTCTAATGTCTGGCATACTTCACGTGAATTAGTCGTGGCGGCAGGGTACAGCTTCACAAATTTGGTGAAAGCGTCAATGACAACCAGAAGATACTTTTTCTTAGAACGTATGGACGGAAGGGGGCCCAAATGGTCAATATGGACGGTATCAAACGGAAGGGGCACTTTCGGAATACTATGTAGCGTGACACGGTGGTCCGAAGCGGACGCGGAGTAGTAGATACACTTGAGGCAATTTTTAATGTAATTGTTAACATAAGACTTCATACACGGGAACCAGTAATGCTTCTTGATCTGTGCACAACATTTCTCCGTGGCCATATGGCCAAGCTTCTCGTGCACTACTCGTATGACATGATTTATCATTTCGGAAGGGACATAAAGTTGGGGTACACTCGTCGAGGACAGGCGGTACACTACTCCATCTCGCAGTTCGAAATCCGCTATCTCATATTTCTCTAACTCATCTCGGAGTTTGACAATCTCAGGGTCCCGGTTCTGGGTTAACTGCAGTTGGAAGTCAAGGTTTATATCGTCAACGTATGCGGCAGTTTCTATTCTACTTAGAGCATCAGCATGGGGCATACCAACCCCCGAGCGGTGTACAATCGTGTAGTTATAGTTTTCTAACAGCAGGGCCCAGCGAGCAATCTTGGCGGAATGTCCACCATTTCTCAGTGTCAGCGCAAGGGAATTACAATCGGTCACGATTTTGAACGGGATGAACTTAAGGTACGTCTCAAAACGTTTTAAGGAATACACTATAGCTAACGTCTCTAGCTCATAACTGTGTAGTTTCGATTCAGCGGCGGAGGCCATCTTAGAGAAGTAGGACACTGGGTGTAATTTACCGTCTGTTTGTTTCTGGAGGAGCACTGCTCCGAAACCAATTGAACTAGCATCGCAGTGTAACTCTGTTTCAGACTTCGGGTTGTAAATAGATAACACGGGGGATTCGATCAATTTCAACTTCAGTGTTCGGAAGGCTTCAAGGCATTCATCGGAGAAGACATAAGGGGTATCTTTTCTTAACAATCGGGACAGCGGACACGCAATCTTAGCGAAACCTGATACAAATCGGCGGAAGTATGAGAATAGGCCTAGGCAACGCTCTAATTCCTTGCTATCCCTTGGAATGGGCAAATCCCGTATCGCCTGAATATGAGCTGGTTTAGGCGTGATACCGGCGGAATTGGCTAAGTAGCCCAAGTACTCTAGTTCCCTATACGCAAAACGGCATTTCGTCAGCTTCAGGCATAGCCCGTTCACTCTTAACACATACAATATTTCCTTCAGAATCTCAAGGTGGGTTTCAAAGTCATGCGACGCGACTAGAATGTCGTCCATATATATCACCAGTTGACCTCGGTTTATAAATTCCTTAAGGACAAAATAAACGAATCTAGCGAACACGGAAGGGCCATTACAAAGTCCGAAGGGCATGCGTACATATTCAAACTGGCCATCAGGGGTTACAAAGGCAGTATATTTGATTGAGTCTGGGTGCATTTTCACATGGTGGAAACCGTTCTTCAAGTCCAAGATAGTGAAGAATGATTTGCCACCCAGATGTTCAATGCAATCATCTAACAGAGGAATCGGAAAATGATCTCGAACTGTAATTTTGTTCAACGGGCGGTAATCTACACACTTTCTTAGGGTGTTGTCCTTTTTGCGTACAGGGACAATCGCGGCAGCGTAAGGGGAACTACTGTGGCGAATAATGCCAGCTTTCAAGAGATCGTCACAAATCTCACGCACCTCGATGCGTTCGTGGTGCGACAGACGGCGGGGGCGGCAGAAAATCGGAGTTTGGCTAGTCAATTCTATTTTCATCTCATAGTTCATGGGCTTGATTAAATCTGGATCAACTTGTACATACGAAGTGGAAATAATAGACTTAAGGGCTGCGGTTTGCTCTTCCCGTAACGCGGGCTCTATATCAAAGTCTAATTCACTGACAGCAGGGAGCTCAATGGAATTTATCGCCATAAGTGCATCGTTCAATGTTTCCGAAGGTACAGCAGAAGTTTTCGGAAGGGGAGAATCAGACAACAATTCGGCAGGCACAATCTCATTCCTATCACACTCTATATCAAAGTCTAATTCACTGACAGCAGGGAGCTCAATGGAATTTATCGCCATAAGTGCATCGTTCAATGTTTCCGAAGGTACAGCAGAAGTTTTCGGAAGGGGAGAATCAGACAACAATTCGGCAGGCACACTCTCATTCCTATCACACGGCAGTATCACTCTCTTTTCCATAAATATGTCAAAGGACTTCAGAACAGCAGTAAGTTTTGGATTTATACATTCAGTCGGTTTATTCATGAGTATCAACGATTCTTTTCCATATTCTCGTTCCTTCAGTTTACAGAGTCTAATATTAATTTATACAGAAGATCTCTACCTATAATCATCGGCAGTTCGGTTGCTTGGTTCGTCAGGACTTCAAACGTATGTATTGTCTGTGTGTTGCGGAGGCGAACACTACACTGGACTTGGCCTAAGGACAGAAGTTGGCTATTTCCTAGGCCACGGCAGTTCAAAGTACGGGGGCTAAGACGGCAGTTGGAGGGACTTCAGATTCACGGATAAAGCTCTTTGGGCTGCCCGAATCAAGGAGAGAGAACATATCTATAAATTTCCTATCTTGCACTTCATCACAAACAAAAGCAACACTCACCAGTTGTAAATGGTCTAGTCGATCTCCCGCTTCATCAGCGGCGGCGGCAGTGATGTTGGTGGCATTCCCAATTCGAGACGGGCAGTTCTTGTAGATGTGGCCCACTATGCCACACTTGAAACACGAATTCGGCGGTCTTATTGGTTTCGGGCATTGACTCTTGTAATGCCCCCATCCTGAGCAGTTGAAACATCTGGTCTCACTCGTAGCGGTGCCCGACGATTTGTTTCCAGGCGCCACGGCAGTTGTTGTTGACTGCGCCTTCACGCTGTTGCTCTGTCGGGAGGCAGCGGCCTGCATACGGAGGCGTTCGTAACGTTCCAGTAAGGGCTTCAGTTCGGCCACCGTCCGGGCTGAGTACAGCATGCCGACTCGAGTAGAATTGTCCCGCAATCCATCAATTATCAGGTCGACCAGCTCGTTCTCCGGTATCGGAGCATTCATGGCAATCTCCTGCATCTCGATTGCGAATCTTAAACATCCCTCGCCTGCCTTGATGTGCCGGCCACGCAAAGCGTGGTACACTTCCTCGATGCTACACGAGCGTCCAAATTCTCGCAAGAGGATTGCCTTCAATTCTTCGTAGCTGTGCACCGATACCGTGCGCAGCAGCACCGCCGCCGTACCTTCCAGCATACGACGGCATGCGACCAACCGTAGGCGGTCGTTCAACTGCAGAATTTCAAATGCGTCTTCCAGATCGTTCAGCCATTTCTTCACATCGTATGCGGTATCCGCTGAAAATCGAGCCACCATGCTCTCAATAACACTCACGTCACAGACTTGCTGCCTCGGTGCTTGGGATTCGTCAATCCCCTGCTGCAGTTTGCGGATTTGATGCTGTAGCTGTAGCAACTCATGTTGTTTTCGCTGCGTCACCAGTTGCTCATCCAGGCTGGGGGAGGCGGAAGTGGCCGGTGTGATGGCGGCCGCGGAAGTCGGTACGGGGGGTACTAGAGCGGGCATCTCTTCCCATGGCTCCGCGTCGAGACCGGTGACGGGGGCGGCGAGCAAGGCCGCAACCCGCATGGCAGACATATAGTCGGCGGGCACAGCATCCGCAGGTACAGTGGATGTGGCAGCGGCGGCAGGTACCGTAATGGATGCGGCGGCAGCGGCGGCGGGTACAGCAATGGCAGCGGGTGCAGCGGCGGCAGCGGTGGTGGGTACAGCAATGGCAGCGGTGGTGGGTACGACAGTGGCAGCGGGTACAGCAGTGGCAGCGGGTGCAGAGGCGGCGGCAGGTGCAGCAGCGGCAGTCTGCAGAGGTGGCTTGTAAGCGGCGGGCACAGCAGCGTCGGGTGCAGCAGGGCGAGTATGACGGCAGTTGGGCCAGCAGGGGCGAGTATGACGGCAGTGACGGCGGGCCCAGCAGGGGCGGATGCGGCAGCGGCGGGCCCAGCAGGGGCGTGTGCGGTAGCAGTCGGCCCAGCAGGGGCGGATGCAGCAGCAGTCGGCTCAGCAGGGGCGTATGCAGCAGCGGCGGGCCCAGCAGGGGCGGATGCAGCAGCGGCGGGCCCAGCAGGGGCGGATGCAGCAGCGGTTGGCCCAGCAGGGGCGGATGCAGCAGCGGTTGGCCCAGCAGGGGCGGATGCAGCAGCGGCGGGCCCCGCAGGGGCGGGTGCAGCAGCGGCGGGCCCAGCAGGGGCGGATGCAGCGGCGGCGGGCCCAGCAGGGGCGGATGCAGCAGCGGCGGGCCCCGCAGGGGCGAGTGTGACAGCGGTTGGCCCAGCAGGGGCGGATGCAGCAGCGGCGGGCCCGGCAGGGGCGAGTGTGGCAGCGGTTGGCCCAGCAGGGGCGTATGCAGCAGCGGAGGGCCCGGCAGGGGCGGATGCAGCAGCGGTTGGCCCAGCAGGGGCGGATGCAGCAGCAGTTGGCCCGGCAGGGGTGAGCATGTCAGTCGTTGGCCCGGCAGGGGCGAATGTGGCATCAGTTAGCCCAGCAGGGGCTCGTATAGCAGCAGTTGGCCCGGCGGGGGCGAGCATGTCAGCGGTTGGCCCGGCAGGGGCGAATATGTCAGCCGTTGGCCCGGCAGGGGCGAATATGTCAGCCGTTGGCCCGGCAGGGGCTCGTATAGCAGCAGTTGGCCCGGCGGGGACGAATATGTCAGCCGTTGGCCCGGCAGGCGCGAATGTGGCATCAGTTAGCCCAGCAGGGGCTCGTATAGCAGCAGTTGGCCCGGCGGGGGCGAGCATGTCAGCGGTTGGCCCAACCTGGGCGAGTACGGCAGCAGCGTGCCCAGCAGGAGCAAGTGTGGCGGCAGTTGGCCCAGCCGCGGCGGGCCCGGCAGGGGCAAGTATGTCCGCAGTTGGCCCAGCAGCGGCGGGCCCGGCAGGGGCGAGTATGTCGGCAGTTGGCACAGCGGCTCTCGGTACTGCAGCGGGAGTCAAAGCAGTGGGTGCGCCAGCAGCGGTGGGCGTGGAGGCGGCCGTTCTCGATGTGGAACGTGTGGCCTGCCGTGTCCCGAAATATTTATCTTTTCGGGTGGTCATCCCACTTCTGAGTTGTAAACACCTAATTATTGAGTAAAAATGATAAAGATTAGTTTGTATTGGTCGGATTTAATCTTTGGGTTTTGCGCAGATGCAACTTGCTCGTTGCATCGCCGGAAGAGAAGAGAGACGCCGTCTCTCGACCTATCGAGGACTTATCGCTAACAATCGATACTTATTACTAACAATCGATACTTATTACTAACAATCGATACTTATTACTAACAATCGATACTTATTACTAACAATCGATATATATACATGAGCATTTAACAGACTTTAAATAATTGGAATCTTACAAAACAGATTCTCAAAGAAATGTAGGACCTAGACAGCATGACCAATGATTAAGTCTAAGCGCTCTACGTATAGACTACGCTTCTGTTGGAAGAAGGTTAGAAATAACCGCAAGAAATTGATTTCCAGTATATTTTCCCGATCAGATAATCGATTGTACACAGAAATAAAGATAGAAGGCCAGACCTTCACTGCGCTTTTAGACTGTGGCGCTAATATTAGTTGCTTAGGAAGTAAGGTAGCTAAAGATCATAAGATTGAAGTTGATAAAACTAGGCCCATTAAACAAAGGCATTGGCCAATTTCACCGGCCATTGAGAAGCTTATGTTCACGGAAATAGATAGAATGTTAGATTTAGATATCATTGAAGAATGTAACAGCCCATGGAGCTCCAATTGCGTATTGGTGAGACGTGGCGATAAAGTTCGATTATGTTTAGTTTCTAGAGCAGTGAATCAGTGCACTGCCACCTGCTCGATTTATTACTGGACTGGACATGAAGCACGCCTTCTGGCAAATTCCGTTAGAGGAAAGCTCACGTCAATACACCGCTTTCACAATACCTAACCGGCCACTTTACCAATATAAAGTAATGCCTTTTGGTTTGTGCAACGCCCCGCAGACTTTATGTAGACTTATGGATCGAGTCATACCGTCTTATTTGCGCACAAGGGTATTCGTTTACCTCGATGACCTGTTAATTCTTTCTTTAATTCTTTGCTTTAATACAAGAGGTAGCATTGAGACTGCGTAAGGCGAATCTTACGATTAATGTAGCTAAATCTAAGTTCTGCATGCAGGAGATTAAATACCTCGGCTTTATTATTGGATACGGACAAGTGAAAACCGACCCTGGAAAAATTTGTGCAATAAACGACTTTCGGATTCCAACAACAGTACAACAATTAAGGAGATTTTTGGGACTCACTGGCTGGTATCGACGTTTTATTGAAAAATATGCCACCAATAGCTTTCCATTAACAGAACTCTTAAAGAAGAACCGATCTCTTAGTTGGAACGAAGAGGCAGACTACGCTTTCTCAGAACTGAAGCGAAGATTAACTTTAGCACCTATTTTGACCACTCCCGATTTTAAGAAACCGTTTATTTTATTATGTGATGCAAGTTCAGTAGGTATAGGATGTATGTTAGCTCAAACTAATTCCGAAGGCATAGAACTACCGATAGCTTACATGTCAGAAAACTGAACAAAGCACATGCAACAAATGCTCGTAATTACAATTTGCGTAGCAGAAGCAGACAACTAAAAGTCGGTGACACAGTTTATGCTCGAAATTTTACAGAGAGTTTAGCCCCAAAAAGATTTAGTAGCAAATTAGCACCAGTCTTTATCCCAGCTAAGGTGTTGAGGAAGGTCAGTTCGTTGTATTATGAATTAGCTAACGAGCAGAATAAATCTCTCGGTGTATATCATTTGAAAGACATAAGCACCTAAATTAGCTAAAGAGGTCCTTTTTCAGTTCATGACTCCGTCAGTAGTGTAGTATACTTTTAGGGATAAGATTAGGCCACATACTTTTAGGGATAGATTATAAGTAATTAGAACTTAAGCATAATGTCTAGCTTTAAGTACCGTTAAGGACACTAGCCATAAGACCAATGTAAACGTTCTCCTATAAATACCGGGCTTGCGGCCCCAATAAATCACTTCAAGTCAAACCTTGCCTTCGCCTATTTCATGGCGATCCTGCCTAACATTGGCAATAAATAAAAAGGCAATAATAATAATACAAAAAAAAATTCTTGCCATAAGAAAAAAAAGGCAAAGTGAAAAAAAAAATCAGGACAGACCACATTAACAAATGCCAAAGGATACAAAGGAAGCGCTCCCGAAGGCATCGGAGGGGTGCCCACTGGACGGCCCACGGCCGCTAAGCATAGAAGAGTACCGTGCCAGGCAACCAGCAGCAAGAGCAGAGCTTGCTAGAAGGAGGAGAGAAGAGGACGCACTAACCGCCATCCCCCTGGTGTTAAGGCCGAAGCGTCGAGGCGGCTACCGGGTCCGGTTCAGGAAACAGCGGGGGCCTACTGGCCCAAATCAACAACGATCCGCCACCACCCTGGGCGGAAGCATGCAAGCTGTGGAATAAAGTAGACGAGCTGGAAAAGGTGCATCAGAGGACCAAACAGGCGAGACAACAACAGCAACAGAGCCAGATGCAGCGACCAGCAACAGCAGCAGGTGCAGAAGCAACATAAAAAATTTAACAAAAAACAAAAGTGTGCTATATGAAGGCACCTTTGTGGCAAGAGGCGATTTTTGCGCTGCCACTATAAATAATTAATTAATTAAATAATTACTAACAAAATAGAGAAAAAACCAGAAGGCCGGGGCTAACTTCGACCGCGTCAAAGTTTGTATACACTTGCAACTTTTTTGGTAACTTTTTCCTTACCTATAGCCATCAAAGTGGAAAAACGTTTAAGCTAAAAGAGCTAATGTGTCCGAAAGAACGGCCTACAATCTTAGCATAGGAAATAACGAAGATATTGATCAATCGCGGGAAAAGTAACGAAGTTATTGACAAAAGTCACTGTTTTCGAAAGATCGTTCCTATGGGAGCTATATGATATAATCACCCGATCTTGATCAAATTTTGCATAGTCGTTTATATGTATAAATAACTTAACAATATTAAATTTCATGACAATAGTTTAGAAAATAACGAAGTTATTAAGAAAAGTCACTGTTCGTGACTTTGCCATTTGTATGGGAGCTATATGATATAGTGATCCGATCCGGCTGAATCCGAGATATACAACGCCTGCAGTATATACAAGCCTACATGCAAAATTTCAGCTCTTTAGCTCTTACGGTCTAGGAAGAGTTTGCGTTGATCCAGACGGACGGACGGACGGACGGACGGACGGACGGACGGACGGACATGGCTACTTGAACTCGTCTCGTCGTGCTGATCAAGAATATATATACTTTATATGGTCGGATGCTTCTTTCTATGCGTTGCACACTTTTGACCAAAATTAATATACCCTTTTTGCAAGGGTATAATAAAATGAAAAAAAAATAATGTATTGTCCGAAAAATTTTTTTTTGAATAAGTCTATCATTGCCAAAAATACCCTACAATTAAATATTAAATTCCAATCAGCCGCATATACCCCAACATACCCTAACAAAGAGCACATGTCAACCATGTGCACTCAAAATTGCACAAACAACATAAGCACAGTTGTAAAGCTCGCCACGATCAAAGCGAGATCTAAAAAAAAAAAAAGCTCAAGTAAATTTCACAAAGCTTGCAAGCACACATAAGGCTTTCTGATCGCAGCAAGCTCCACAAGATCAAAACTGCCCAATAACGAAGTCTAAATACCCTATAAGAATAATTACAAAATTTTTTTTTGGAAATAATTAAATATTAGAAAATAGAATTTTAAACAATTTGAAAAAACAATAACAAACAAAAAAAAAATAGAAGAATCAGAAAATGAAATAATTAAGAGAACAAAATTATTTTAATTAAAATAAGATAAAACCAAAAGTAACAAAATTTCAATGGACCAGAACATAGAAATATTGAAAGAAAAATTTCAGAAAGCATACAAGTGCCTAAATAAAACAATTTATATACACCCTCAAACCATAAATAAGCACCTTGAAACTATCTTGGACAGTTACGATAGAATAAAGAGTAGCAGTACAGACATATGCAATGAATCTAGCAGTAAAAGCTTTACTGAGCTAATATACAGTTTAAATAAGCAACTAATAAGTATAGCAACAAAACATAATATAAAATTCACAATACCGGTAGATTCGAATCTAGAAGCAACTTTTGAACCTCTAGTAGCAAAAGACACAGAAGAACCAGCTGTAAAAGATAACCCAGGAGACATTCAAGATAAACGAGCTGTAAAAGATAACCCAGGAGACATTCAAGATATATCAGGTGTAAAAGATAACCCAGAAAACATTCAAGATAATACAAAACCAAAGATGGTGCTAACAAAGATTGAATTTCTTAATACAGCTTCTAAGCTGATTCAGGAGTATGATGGTGGAGTAGAAACAATTCAAAATTTCATAGATTCACTGGAATTAATCAATGAAATAAAAGCTGAACATGAAGAAACAGCTATTAAAGTCATAAAAACAAAACTAAAAGAGGAAGTTAGACTACTAGTTACTAATGAAAACACTATAAATGGTATAATCCAAACATTAAAGAAAGAAATTAAGGGTGAAACAGTTCAGGTAGCAGAGGCAAGATTAATGAACTTAAAACAAAATGGCAAGAACATTTATGGCAAATTCATTTATGTCAGAAATAGAAAGTCTTACTAAATCATTGAAACGCGCATTCATAACAGACAACGTAAACCCTGAAACAGCAAAGAAATATGCAACTCAAACAGCAGTGAAATCAATCATAAAGAACTGCGATAACGAAAAGGTCAGAACAATAATAGAAGCAGGCAATTTTACTGAAATGAATGATGTTATAGCTAAATTTGTAAATACATCTACAAATATAGAACAAGATCACAGCGTGTTTTATACTAAAAGAAACAATTACACAAATAGGAACTCGTACAATAATAATAGAAATTATAATAATAATTACCAAAATAGAAACCCAAATGATAATATTAACTATAACAATACTAGGAATTACAATAACTATAGTAATAATTATAATCGAAGAAATTATAACAATAGAAATACCAAAACTAATTATCCTCCTAAAACACAACAAAATAATAATGTCAGATTTACAAATGTAGAAGAAAATTCGGAAAACTCCGAAAGTCCTCTGGTGTAAAAAATCGAACAAATAAAATATATAATTTAAATTGCAACCTTAATAGCTACATAACTTTAAACTTTGACGATGTAGGGACAATAAAATTACTATTAGACACAGGAGCTGATGTATCACTAATAAAACAAGAAATATTAAGAAGAGACAATACCGTTAACATACAAAAACGGACAAAACTTAGTGGAATAGGCAAAGACGTCAATTATTCCACCAACAAATTGATAATAGATCCATATAAATCAAGATATAAAATTATAATCAATATAGGGATCAGTCAAAACACACATGTATTCCATATCCCACCTAGAACAGAAAAAATTGTACGCATTACAATATCCTCAAACCATAATAACATCTTTATCCCTATCCTTAATCAAATTACAAATATAAACCTATTAAATGAAAAACTGTCCGATTATGAAATCTTCAAAATAGACAAACAAAATGATTCAAAATAATGAACAAACTAGCACCCCATTTTCCCGATTTCGTGAAAGAACCTCTACATAAATTATCCTCAGAATTTGATGATGTATTCGCAATAGAATCTGAACAAATATCGTCCAACAATTTCTATAAACAAAAATTAAGACTCAAAGACACAACA
>NW_025814600.1:0-119482 GCF_018902025.1 Drosophila willistoni | reverse complement strand
CAGTAGAACGATTACATTCGACACTGACTGAAACCTATAGAATAATCACATAATCGCGTCAAAGTTTGTATACCCTTGCAACTTTTTTGGTAACTCTTTCCTTACCTATAGCCATTAAAATTGAAAAACGTTTTATCTAAAAAGGCTAATATTGCGAAAGAACGGCCTACAATCTTAGCATAGGAAAGAACGAAGATATTGATCAAAGTCACTGTTTTCCTCCGATCGTTCCTATGGGAGCTATATGATAAAGTTACCCGATCTTTATCAAATTTGGCACGGACATTAACAGATATATTAAACTAACAAATGTTTAATTTCAAAGCAATCGTTCCTATGGGAGCTATATGATAAAGTTACCCGATCTTTATCAAATTTGGCATAGTCGTTTGTATGTGTAATTAACTCACCAATATTAATTTCACGACAGTAGCTCAGAAAAATAACGAAGTTATTAAGAAAAGTCACTGTTTGTGACTTTGTCATTTGTATGGGAGCTATATGATATAGTGATCCGATCCGAATCCGAGATATACAACGCCTGCAGTATATACAAGCCTACATGCAAAATTTCAGCTCTGTAGCTCCAACGGTCTAGGAGGAGTTTGCGTTGATCCGGACGGACGGACGGACGGACGGACATGGCTATTTGAACTCGTCTCGTCGTGCCGATCAAGAATATATATTCTTCATATGGTCGGAGATGCTTCCTTCTATGCGTTGCACACTTTTGACCAAAATTAATATACACTTTTTGCAAGGGTATAAAAATAAGCAGATTAACAAACACGAGGAAACTCTTTCGTTAACACTTCTCACGTACAATAACGCCATTCGTCTACAAAATACACACCTTTTGAACTTTTTACTGGACGCACACCTATATTTGAACAAACAATTAAATACGACACTAATCATGAATATTTACAAAAATTAAATTTTTGTCATCAAAATTATACCAAGAGGTAAAGGGGATTTTACATAAAATACTAAAAACAAACTTGATAAACTTAACGAAACTCGGAAATTCGCAGCCCCCTTATCAACTAATGAAAGCATATTTCGAAAAGAAAACCGCAGAAATAAGTTAACTCCAAAATTTTCTAAACATAAAGTCTTACGAGATAATGGTAACACACTTATCACCACACGCTTGCAAAAATCCATAAATCTAAAATAAGGCGAACAACAAAATAATAATTAGTATAATCTTTGCTTTTTACATATGTCATTCATTGTAACCAAACGCATTGTAAACAATACACAGCATTTGTTTTAACATTTGAAAAAAAATTTTTGTAACATAAAATGCTACAAAAACAACTAGAAAAATTAAGCTTTCAGCATACCATTAGATCCTTTTGTGTTGCGTTGAAATCACAAGTGGACAACAAGGGTCCGATGAACAAGCCCAAGTCACAAGGAAAATCAGCGGCATCCACCCCGACACCCCATTCTAAACACATTTGCTTCATTTTGGGGAGGGAGGAGTTACCAACCCAACACCCTGGTCACTAAATTGGGGAACGAGACCCAGGAAAGAAGGCGTGGCATCGCCTCTTTTCTGTTCCCAGAACGATTGAATATTTATATATGATGATCATACATACACAAAACATACATACATAAAACATACATACATATGATACATAAAACATACATACATAAAACATAAAACAAAAGGTAGAGAACCAAAAAACATTATGAATAAAAAGACAGGAACAGACGTTTAAGTTACTCGGGGAAAAACTAAATACACACACATCTCCCACACCCTCATTCAAACCATCTAGCTCGCGGTGGTAATTCGCTCGTGGCCATTATCTTCGCGCTTGTGACAAGTTTTTGTTGTTGTATGTTTTAATACAAAAAATCTCTTTTTTTTGGTTTCTCTTTTTATTTTCATATTGCAGTTAGCTTTTGCTTTGGTTTGTATACGCCTCTCTTAACATATATTGTAGTGTCTTAAATAAAGACCCGACCCAAAGACCGGTTTTAGTCTTTCTTTCTTGTCTTCTTCATATGTATTGTTTCCACATATTACATTTGTATCATTCCAATGTTGTTAAATAGATACAATACAAACGTAACATATTAATTATCAAATAGAATATACTTATAACGCCCCTACTTAAAGTTGATCATAAGTACTAAAAGAAGGAAACTTGCTGACATTTCATTTATTTTCTCAGCATAATTTTTTATAAACTTCGAATAATAATTTACCATACCTACAAACGCTTTGAGTTCTGATACATTTAAAGGTATTGGTGCTGACGTCACACTTACAATAAGCAAAGATGCAAATCCCAAATAACTGATTTTTGTCTTAAAGAATTCGCATTTGTTTGCGTTTAACCTTAATCCAGCGGCTTTTAGCTTAGTTAGTGCTGCCTTTAAATTCGCAACATGTTCCTGTAAGTTTTTACCAGTAACCGTTATGTCATCCTGGTTGACTACTACACCTGTGAGACCTTGAAGTAGACTTTCCATCGTTTTCTGAAAAATCGTTGCCGCTGTCTTTACACCAAAGGTGAACGTTTAACTTTTAATAAACCTACACAACTTTTGAGACTCTTCACCTAGTAACAACTGATTGTTAGCGTTGGACAAAACGATTTTAGAGTACAATTCACCTCCTTGAAGTGCACGAAATATCTCTTCTATCCTAGGCAATGGGTATTTTACACTAAAATGTTTGTTTATAAATACTTTGTAATCACCACATATACATACGTATGTCTCTGTTTGGCTTTAAAATGGGCACTAATGGTGTTCCCCAATCTGAACTTGTAAGTATTGCCGTAGTTGGCTTTCTATTTTCTTCTTCCATGCTAAAGGTACAGGTCTTGGCTTAAAAAATTAAGGTCTAACATCATTTGTTATTTTCAATTGAACTTTACTGAGGTTATACGTTCCAATATCAGTTTTGACGCCTTCTAAGAATTCAGTCTGAATTTTTTTATAATTGACGAATGTTGTTGTTTCTACCTAGCAACGGTATCCACCGTTTAATAATCCATTAGAGTCTGTAACTACAATAACTAAATCCTTTTTAGTACCACGATCAAAAGGAAAAAAAAAATTCAAAATCAAAATTATTGTTATTAACAATTTCACTACTTGAATTAATATCAGACTTAGATACATAATTTACTATTCTCGTTAACTTGGATTGGCAAACGGATAATATGCGTCCCATTTTTTCACACGAATAACACTTGCAGTGCTTGTACTTGCAATCATTAGAATCATGATTTCTCCATCCACAATGTGTACATGCACATCTCTGGTAAACTTTCTCTTTTTGTCGCTGTTTTTGTTTCATTGATCATCACTTTTCTTGACCATATCCAGCTGTAAATTTTCGTTTTATTCGTACATTCTCTCAAATTTGTGAGCAGGTAATCCAACGACAAATTGATCAAGAACAAATCCATCTAAGTGTGTTCCAAATTTACATTGCAATGCTAGTTGTTTTACTCGAGCAATCCATTCAGCCACTGATTCGTTTTCAGACTTTGTAGACGAATGAAACTTTTTCAGTTCAGAAAATATGATTAATCATACACAGCTCCTTGTATGTTTTAGAAGCCAGTGTCTCTGGACTGCACAAACTATGTAGTACATTGTAGGATGCAGCTCCAATTGACCTTAGCAGTTTTTTTTTTTTTTTATAGGGAGAAAGCATTGAATGCCGAAAAATGTGGGACTTGGTGGTATGAAAGCCTCATCTAGATACTCATCTAGAGTTTGAATTCTGGTTGCGCCGAAGTTCAGTGCGACGCAGGGACTGTATGATCACTGCAGCTAGGTGGCTAACTGTGAGTCAATTGTTTTGCGAGCTAAGTAAGATATCCATCAAGTCATGGACTATAATGGCCTCCCAATGCCTTGGCTTAGCTCTTCCTGTTCAGCAGTGAATCGCGGACAGACAAAAAAGACATGCTCTGTGTCCTCAATCAGTAGGGGTCTGATTCGTGTTTAAATCAATGCAAATATGATTCAAAAACCCGTGTCCCGTTGGGAGTTGCGTCAAAAAAAACTGTTTGGCCGTGTGGCCGACTCACCCATTCCCGCACATTAGGTATAAGGCGTGGGAAGAATGGCGCCATGTGCGAATGGACACCTCTTTTTTGAACTGCTGTACTGTTGCTTCTGGCCTCTAAAGCAACAATATCAACTTATGTTGCCGAATCAAATACCCTCAATTAAGATTAAAGTTGAATAAAAGGATTCTCATCAATCCTTATTTTCCATTTTGGAGATCTTCTTTCAACACGAATTTGTTGGCTTATTAATTAACGATAAACGATAGAGCCTTAACTTTTCTCTTTAATCCGATTATGAGTTGTTTGTGTAACCAATTTGTGATCAAGTGAACAAAATTAATAACCTTAAAAAAGGCAAACCTTAGTCTTATGACTAAGGCAGCATCTCCGGATACAGTTCGGAACGCACATATGACTCGTAATTCACAGGCTCTGCATTGCCATCTGCAGGCGCGGCTGTATGGCTGGATCGCCATCGCTGGAGCCCATATCTTTGCTGCATATAGGAGTACGGATTGTAACACCGTTTTGATGAGCCATCTGCTTTTTTGTCGGGGGCCACCGTGATTGGACATTATCCTTGCTAAGGCTGATGTTGCCCTTGCTGCGTTGTCGGCTACATGTTGAAGATGGTGCTTAATATAACTGTGACCAACCAGTTATTCTGGTGCTGCAAAGCGCTGCTGTGACTCAATTATGCACATCCAGCTCGCTAAGTTGAATGCGTTTCGGATATCAAGAGTGGTGATAAGGCAGTATTCTTTGCCTCCTCCTTTCCATCGCTGGCCCTCTATACTTTTTTGCCTATTTCGGTGACGGTATGTATTGCGTCGACCGTACTACGCTTCTTTCGGAAGCCAAACTGGTGCGAGAGTCGACGTGGGCTTCTAGTCTGTTGCGAATGATTGATTCGAAAACCTTTCCCAGCACATCTATCATGCAGAGCGGCCTGTACGCTGAAGGGTCGTCCGTTTTCACTCCTTTTGGGAGTAGTACTAGTCTCTGCCTTTTCCATCTCGCTGGAGAGACTCCTTGGCACAGACAGGAGTTGAATACATCAGCCAGTTTCGAGGGCTGATTCATTGCGATGAGCTTGATGACACCAGCAGGAAATCAGGGCCACGCGATTTGTTAGTTTTGATCAGCTTGGCAGCCGCCACGATTTCTTCATCACTAATATAGCCGGGATTAGTCTCTTGTTGGGCCCCTGGAACTGGAGGCTCCAATATTGGCCGCTATGGGAATAGCGTTTTTACGTCGTTTGCGTAAAAAAGTAGCACTCCCTCCATGGGGGATGGGCGTTTGGCAAGTTTGCCCATTACCAACTTGTAAGCCGCTCCGAAGGGTTGGACATCGGCATCCGCGCAGAGCTTCTTCCAACAGTCAGCCTTGCTCTGCTTTATGGCTCTTCTCCTAGTCGGTGGCTCAGTGGAGACCTACTAAATCTACAATTCTGTTGTTCTCGAGTTCGAACCCCGACGTAGGTCGAGTTTCCCCCTGATGAAGCAATACTAAAAAGTAGTTCCGTCGGGGATAAAGGAAACGATTGTGGATAACGAATAATTTTTTTTTTTTTTTTTTTTTTTTTGCTTTATGGCTCTATTTAACAGTGCACGCCGCGTCTTAAAAGCGTCCAGTAGCTTTTGGAACGAGGACTATCTCTGGCCCGCTACTGCTTGCGTCTGGCTTTAAGGCATTCTCTTCGCGCTTCTGCAATTCGTTGGCTCCACCAATGCACTGGATTGCGTCTGCTTCCACCTTGGCTCTTACGAATCATTGAAGCATCACAGGCTTCGCGGATGGCAGAACATAGTCTTTTTACCTGGGTTTCTGCATCTCCTACACTTCCTGCTGTGCGTTGTTCATCATGAACAAGAATGCCTCCTCGCTTAGAGTTTCTTGCGACCATAACGAAAACTTATGCCGTGCCAAGCACTATTGCACTGTGATCACTGTGCGTATATACGTCGGAGACTATATTTGGACTCGACATCTGCATGAATGTCAAAAAAGTGACATTCGGATATACTACTCTCAAATTGAGTTGAGTGAATATGAGTGCGAAACGGAATAAGTATGAGTGAGTGGATAGGCTTGCTTTATACTCGGCCGCACAATGTTAAAACAGAGAGTATAAGTGAGTATGTTTCGAATGTATCCGAATGACAGGTGCCGACACAGCATTATATGCAATATTTGACTACAGCAATAACAAAACAAACGAAAAAAAAAACAACAAAATACGCTTTAAATTACATACTTTCTCACTTTGGATAGTTTTTCCTCCTTCCATTTTTGCGACTGCTGTCTTTCAACGATGCAAAGAAAATAAATACACCAATCCTGTACCCTGATACTTGAATAACTCGAATGTTTTTAGATGTGTCAAATTTGTCACTTCGTTTTACTGAGTACTCAGTCAGTACTCAGTGTCATTCAATTTGCTTTGTATGAGTACCAAAATATACTAATACTCATACACACTCACTCATTGTGCGTCTGTCACTCACTCTATTCAATTCTATCCGAGTATACTCTATTTTACTTATTAAGCGAATGAAGTCATGCAGCTGTCTAATTTGGACCCAGGCCGCATCCTGTTTTACCCCATATTGTTCCGATAAAAGCGCTATGTAGATGCCAAGATCTATAACAGTCTGCCTTATCAAATCCTGTGCAGATCTGCAATGGTTCATATTAAGTTGTAGTAATTTAATTTTTGCACTTGTTTGTTGCCTTGACATACAACGGGCATCCTCTGCTCAGAATGTTATGTGCCGCGTTCTTTTGCCTTGCCTACTACATTCGATGCACTTTGCGTCGTTGTTGCAGTCTTTAGATGCGTTGACCGCTCTCTCCACAGTTAAAACATAGGCTGCCGGCCTCGTGCTTTTTCTTGCACCTGCACCTAGCTGAGGTATGCCCAAAGTCGAGACATTTGTAACACCTCCTTGGCTCTATCCTGGCTCTTATCCTACATTTTGCAAGACCAATGCGAACCGTTCTGGCAACAATCATTTTTGATGTCTGGTTGGCATTCAGCAACATAGTTGCAGTTTGTGTACCCCTATATGCCTTCCGCATCTTGGGAAACAATTCCTCTGGCAAAGTTTCTTAGGTTAATTTGGCGGCTGCATTTAGAACATCCTCGAGTTTGGAATAGAACGGTATATCCCTGATTTCGATTGTGACTCTTTCAGTGGTAAGCTTGACCCGTCCTTCGTCGCCTAGCGCTTGCTGAAACGCCTTATGTAGTACCTTTGCGTAGTTTGCAGGGTTACTGCATTTCACCATCAAAGGATCAGGCCGTCTTCTACTCTTTTGTTTAGGTCTTTTGACCGTTTCCCATTTGTTGGCGACTTTTTGGACGGTACCCTAAGCCGATTCAGCAACAGTCGTAGTTTGTGTAGTTGACTGTCTTAACGCCACGCTGGCCCGAGTGGCAGCTTTCCGTTCCTTTGCCCTCTGGCTTGTACCTGCTGCATTTGGTGTAGCACTTTTGGCCACAATAGCCGCAAACGTCAGTGCCCGCATCTCCTGTTTTGGCTTATTGGCCCGCGGTCTTTGTAGTTGGTTTTTTACACCATCCAGAACCGTCTTCATTCTTGCCAATTCATCCTTCGTGCCACAATTTACGATCGGATGCTGTCTTGGTGCAGAAATAGCGACCATTGCAGCTATTGTGTGCAGTGCTCCGAGTTCAGTGATCTTTTTCGTTTTTTCCAGCCATATTTTTTTTAATATGGTTTCTGCTTTCAACACTGGTGCACAGCTGTAGTTGTCAGCTGTTGTTATCGGCGGTAGTTGATATAGGAAAGTTCGGAAACGAAAGGAGATCGACAAGGCAAAGCAGAACGAGAAAGTTTCAGGAGTTCCAGCCCTTGGCGAGAGAAGCGCGGGAAAATGTGGACACCTCACCCCTTGCGGAGCGACCCAAATCAGATTGGAACGACTATATTTAAGGCAAACAGAATATTTTGTTAGCGGTTGCACTCCACCACGGTGGGTGGGCCTGGGATGGGCCAGCTGATTTTGGTGCCAGGTGAGCGACACCTCGTCAATGAGCCTCTACTAGGTATCCCCTTTTGTTGGTTACAGGGATCACACACAAATTCAGGTTCGTTTGACGGAGTGACTGCAGAACGCGACCGCACTGATGGGATGAACAAACATGAATTAAGCAGTGTCGCTTTTTTTGCGTTCTCTTTAGTATAGCTAATCTCACAAAATGGATTTCCAATTTTTCTTTCCATATATCAAAAGTTTCTAGGTTACGTACGAATTCCGCTATGTTGGTCCCATGTCCGTAATATATTGGTCTTGACCTTACATCAGCCTTTTCACTAGTTGATTGTTCATCGTCTGACATTTTAATTTGATCGTAGTACGATATGTTTGTACTTTTGCATACATTTATTATATGTAAATTCAACTTTTATTTTTTTAGTCCTCGTCGCCAATTTGTAGTGACTTAAATAAAGACCCAATTTAAAACCCCATCTTTGTTTCTTGTCTTCTTCATATGTACTGTACTTTATTTTCTACTTGTTTTCATTTCATTTACTTTCAGTGCAATAAACTCCCTGTTTTCACATATTACATTTGTTTCATTGCAATGATGGGTAAATATTTACTGAAGCTACTCGAGATTTCAGTGTTGAAAAGTGAAAAAATCGGCTAAAGCTAGATTTCAGTGTTGGCAAATGCTTTTTTTTATTTGTGCGCGTTGTTTGACTGCCCTGGCAGCTAAATAATTTACTCTAAATTATAAAATTAAGGAATATTCCGCTGCTCTGGCAGCCGAATATTGTATTCTGAACTATATTTGTTCTCTAAAATCAAGAAATAATGTAAACTCAACAATATTTTCGATTGTTGAGAATAGAGCGAACACAAGTTTCAAAAAGCGCGCGTATTCGAGTATCCGATATTTGGCATCTGGCAACGCTATTTTAAAATTTGACAGCTTCTTTTAGACGAAAAAAGCTACTTTTAGCTATAATCACGCTGAAAACATGATTTTTCTTTTGTTAATTGCACAAAAATTACATAAGAAATCGCCAAGGCGCACCTGAGGTCGTGCTCGTGGAATTTTTCTCTTTTGTTTGATACCAAATTTATGTAGTTTAAGCGCGTTTTGGGCTTGAGTAGCTATAGTAAATATTTACCCAATGTTGTTAAATATGTAGATACTATACAAACGTAACATATTAATAAAATATAATATACATAACAAATATAAAAGTTAACATGGCAGAGCCGGACAATGCTTATGGTTCTTGGATTTTGATGACGTTGGGTTTGGCTACCCTGGTGAGCTGTCAATCGTCTTTCCATTCTTTCCGGTCTTTGCCCCATAAAAGACGCATCGCCCGAAAAAAAAAATGTAAAAACTAATCTTAAAAATAAGTCGCTATTTTGAAACCGAAATACGCTTGCAACAAATAAATAAAAACGAATATTAAAACACTTTAATATAATTGGCGCACAACCTAAACAAAAAGTAGCCACCGTTTTAAAAAACAATTCTAAGTCAAAAATAGAATTAAAATAAAAACCCAAAAGTTATAAACTATGTGGTAAAAATTATTACCACAAAAAATAACAACAACAAGCTAAGAATCTATTTGTTAGACAAGAGCAGCCACAACCAAAAATGAAAAAAACCCACTAAATACCGCCAGTCACAATTCAGCAACAACAGGGCATAGAAAAATCATCAGCAGAAAAATGAAAATGTAAGTGAGATGTTTGTTGTTTAAGGGGGTTTCTACCTTGTGTTATAAAAAAATTTGATTTTTTTTTTTTTTTTGCTTTTTCGGATAGATATATATTTCAAGAATACTGTGTAAAAATTTCAAGTTGAAATCTCTAAAATTACGAACGTTGTCGGCCGTTATGTCGATCGGTGTCAAGCGCGCTGTGCCGTAGCGCATATTTTCAAACGCGTTTTTCTCAAAACAACATTTTTGGAGCTCATGGAAGTCCTACAAGGCGCAAATATTAACCAATCGCCATGAAATTTTTACACATGTTCTTTAGGATATTGTTCATCACTGGTAGTAGAATTGGCGAAAAATATTTAAAATTGTTATATAAAAAATGAATTAGTAACAAAAAAAGGCAAAAAATAAATTTTTTTCGAAAAAAGCTCATAACTTTTCATTTTTCATCCTTTTTTCCCAATTCTACTACCAGCGTTGCGGAAAAGTGTCTAGATTAAGAAAAAATTTTCATTCTTGGGTTCAGACTTTATTTGCGAACGGTAGGACTTCCATAAGGACAAAATGGGGATGCCATTGGAAAATTCCTCACCCCTCCCTCCACCCTCCTCCTTTTTACGGATAGCCGAAAAAAAAATGATTATGCATAGAATAAAGTTTTTCCAACAACTGTGGAAAATTTCATTCCTATCTATTATACTTTTCTTTAAAAAAAATTCTTACTAAAAAGCGCCGTTTTGGCGTTAAATAACTAAAGCATTGAGCTGGAAATTCTCTGTTTTAATTGATTCCAAAACTAAGTTTTGCACCCACCATTACAAAAAAAGCTTTAAACTATTAAACAATATTTGGTCATATCTGTATATTGATTCTGCCATTTCTGTCTTCTATAAAACTCTTAAGTCGTTCTTCGATGTTTGTGTTCGGCGTGTGACCCAAGAATGGTCTGATAGACCTCGTTGGTTATCACGTGAGTTAAATAACTTAAAGAACGTAAAATCAAGATGCTATAGATGCTTCACCGATGTAAACTTGGGTTTTGTCGCGATCCTGAGCAATTTTAAAACTTTGACAACGTAAAACGTCAGACAACAGTGCACCCGTCTTATTTGTCTTTTAAAAACAATGTTTGCTGATTTTTTCACAACAAGTTATTCCCCTTCAAGTATATCGTCACATCCCGTCTATCTGGAAGGAATCATATATTATTTCGCTTCGTAAAAAGGGGAAAAAGTCCGAAACCTCCAATTATAGGGGTATTTCTAAATTGTCTGCCATACGCAAAGTATTCGAGAAAATAATAACATCTCAATTGCAGCACTTTTGTAGCTCAATTATTTGGTCATCCCAACATGGGGATAAAATGGGAAAAAAAAACTACTAACCTATTAGAATTTACATCTCCTTCGATCAAAGGACACGCCGACATCATATATACTGACTTAGGTAGGGCCTTTGACTCTGTTAATCATACTCTGCTTTTATATAAGTTGAACGCACTTGGCATCCCCATTCTTTTTTTATTGTTATGGTTGATTGGATTCTTTAATATCTTTCTAAGCGTACACAAAAGGGACTCTTTAAGTCTTTATTTTCTTATACCATCCAAGTAAACTCTGGAGAACCTCAAGGTAGTCATTTGGGTTGATTGGTATTCACTCTTTTTATAAATGATCTTCAATTGGTAGTAACGCATTCTCGTGTGCTTATGTCCACGGATGATGTTAAGCTTTACCTCAGTTTTAAAGACATATTGTCTTCTTGCCTGCTTCAATCGGATCTTAATGATCTTCATACTTAGCAACTTATTTTCTTAACGACACTGCTTTAGAACGGTTAGATATTATTAATGGTATTAATATGACTTAGGTGTTCTTATGGACCATAAATTAACTGTTAATCCTCATATTTCTGATACAGTTAGTAAAGCTAGGAATTCTTGGGTTTGTGAAACGTTGGTCAAATGAGTTTGACGATCCGTACAGAAAAAAAATTCTGTATACTTCATTAATCCGTCCTATCTTAGAGTAAGGGTTTTGCATATGGCCACCTCAATGTCAATTCGCCATCATACTCCAGATAGCTTCTTTTTATCAATCTTCCTTCTTTAATTAATCGTAGAGTAATGCTTGGTGCTATCTTTATTCACAAACTTTTGATAGGAGAAATAGACTCTTCTGAGCTATTGAACCAGTTAAACATATCTGTACCACGTAGACCAACTATTCTTTGCAGGAGCCTTTTCGAGTCCTATGTTCTGATTACAATCTTCTATATCCCGTAATCAGATCAGAAGCCTCTCTTTTTCTTGTGAAAACCTCTATTTTAGCACACTTAGTTAATCATATTTTAATTGTTTGTCCGTTGTATTTGTGTATTTGTCCACGCGATCGTGCCTTCCGATATACGGCTGCGCCCCACGGTCGTTCGGGCGGAAGGTGCACAGCTCTCTGCTTGGGCTCGCTCGAAAAAGGCTATGTCCTGGTGTCGTAGGGGCACTTAAACGTACTTTGCATTGTACGAGTCAACGTCCATACAATATCTCAATATTGTTCTTGCTACTATATCTACTCAGGATATTTATGGCAGTAGCTAGATCTGGACGTGTACATAGCATTATGTACATTAAACCGCTAATAAGATTACGACAAGGAGCGTTTCAATCCTCATCTGAGTTAAGAAGCTCATAATTTAGTTTATTCATTATGGGAGTACTGACAGAATTGCAACTATCCATGTTTAATGTATTTAAAATTCTTTTCACATATGCAGCTTGGCTTAAATATATTTTGTCTTCATTTCTGTTCCAATAAAATGTCGTATCTCATTGAAAGGGTTATATACAGTACCGCTCAACTGAATAGGTTTGAAAAATATTTTGTTGTGCTTGGAGGAGGAGTTGATGAGTAGAGAGTTTTATTTCCTAAAAAAAATATTACACATTAAATCAATTTAAAACTAATAGCGCATTTTACTCACGCATTTCTGTCCACGGCTCGATATCAAGTGACCGCTTTTCTACACTAGCCCTTCTAGTGTCTTCCAACACTGTGTCTTACAATTCTAACAATCATATGTTCCTATAGCTAAATTATGTGTAGTCTAACACTATCAAATTTCATTTGAATTTAAAAGATAACTTAAAAAGTTGTTAACCGATTTCAAAAATTTTTTTTATTTGTTCGTGATTGATTTATTTTAAGGTTATGAATTTTTTAATGCATTTTATAAGGAGCAAAAAAATAATTTTTTGACACAACAATTTTTTTTTGGAAATGTGGAAATGTGTGTGTCAAGTACACAACAATGCACATTACTAATAAAAATTTTTTTGTGAAAAAAGTGTTTTGCGGAAGTTGTTGTAACTTTTATAAATATTAAACATTTTTTTTTGTTTTTGAATCAGACATTGCACTACGCAAAACGTGTAAAAAGTTTTTCATAAAAATATTTCTTCATGCCTTAAAAAAAATCCAAACTTACACCCATTTTTGCGCAGTACAACATATGTATATAACCCCTTAAGTCAGTCATTCTAACTGACTTTTTTGAAACTATTCATTTTATTCATATCTCCTGCCGCTATTACTAAGCAATCAACATATAATAACACATATATGTTTTTCTTAATGTCACCTCTATCAAGAATATCGAATTGTATTAATGCTAACTGCGTGTTTAAGCCCAATTATGGCCTTGTTCAGTTTGCATACATGTCCAGCATGTATATTTCCTCCTTTAATATACCATTAAGAAAAGCTGTCTTAACATCCACCTGATTGATTTTAAATTAAACTGAACTGCTAATGATAGTATGAATTTGAAGATCGCACTTCCAGCAACAGGGGCAAAGTCTTGCTTTATATTTGATTTGAACGCCTAGTTCGTTATATTTAATCGAAATATATACCTATATATTATCTACAATATTTTGTTTTCTGTTTTCTTTTTATAATTGTCCAGGTGTTATTACCTTCACGGGCATTCAACTCTGTCTTTATTGCTTCCTCCCAATCAGATTTATCATTTCTGTGTAATATTTCTTCAAAGGAACTTGGGACTTCATCAAAAATTAAATGTGCATTTAATGCAAAATTATTAAGAGTTTCATTAGGTTCGTTATAGGATACCATTGGTTTGAATTTTATCCTCTCACTAATTCTACTAAATATGTATATTAGCATCCTTTTTCAATTCGAAACCATTACACGGCTTGTTGAATAAAATAACAAAGCTAAGTTGCGACGTTATGTAACATACAAAAAAAAACATTACGGAAAGCCTAAAAATTAATGTACGGGCATATTGTTTTCTTTACTTCCTCTTTCCTATTAGAAACCTGTAAGTGGCTGGTCGTGTGAAAATAATATAAACTAAAATCTAAAAAAATAAAATCAATCATAAAAAATAATTATAAATAATATTGTGTTTTTATTTAATAATAAAGTAATACTGTGGCAACCAAATTAATATTACAACAGGTTATGGGTCTGGGCCATTCTATCAATAAAATTAAAATTTGCATTATGGAAAAGATAAAGCTTATTATAAAACAGTTTAACGGTGAGAAATATTCTGTGTGGAAAAAAAGAATAAAAGCATTCTTGCTGAACAAGATGTTGGGTTAAGGGCGAACGGTATGCAAAAAGTATAGTGGTGGAGCATTTAAGCGATGCATATTTGGATTTCGCAAAGACAACAGACAACAATACAGCACGTGATATTTTAAGGAACCTGGATTCTGTGTATGAACGAAAAAGTGTGGCATCTCAGTTAGCTGTGCGCAAACGGTTAATGCTGCTTAAACTAAAAAACGAGATGGCGCTTGTAAATCACTTTATTATTTATGATGAACTGATTAATGAATTGTTAGCACCAGGCGCCACACTAGACGAAATGGAGGGTTCGCACTTACTGCACACTTTGCCAAATTCATATGACGCTGTCATCACTGCTATAGAGACACTATCGGAAGAAAATCTTACTCTAGTTTTGGTTAAGAACAGTTTGCTAGATCATGAGACAAAACTAAATATAAATATAAAAATGAAAGTCATAACAAGAATAATAATACTCGCAAGCCATATAATGACAAACACAAATAAAATAATATAAAATGTCACCACTGTGGCAAGCCAGGCACATCAAAAAAAATTGTTATGCATATAAAAAGCAGTTAAATGACAATAATAAAGAAAATAACACACAAGCTCATATTGCAACGACCACTCTAGGTTTAGCGTTCATGATTAAAAGTTTGAATTTAAATAATAAGTTGAAAACAAATGTGAATTTCATCCTTGACTCGGATGCATACGACCACATAATAAATGATGAGACACTTTTTATGGATTCTGCTGAACTACAAACTCCAGTGAAGATTGCTATCGCCAAGGAAAGGCAATACATCTTTACAACAAAACGTGGAATCGTTCGTCTGGAAAATGGGTACCAAATAACACTGAAAGATGCATTATACTGCCGAGAAGTTACGGAAAATCTAATCTCTGTAAAAAGGCTACAAGAGGCTGGAATGACAGTAATGTTTGACGAGTCTGGAGTTAAATTTACAAAAGATGGTATTATTATTGCCAAAAAGTCAGGTGAGTACAAAATGTCAATTTTTAAATTCAAGGCATATAAAGTCGATACTAAAGTGAAAATTTATATAAATTATGGCATGAAAGATTGGGCTATGTCAGTAAAGGGAAAATGTTAGAATAAAAAAAAAAAAAGAATTTGTTTAAAGATAATAGACTATTTGATAAAGTTAATCCTACAGACGATATATGTGAAGCTTGTTTAAATGGAAAGCAAGCCAGATTACGTTTTGACAAATATAAAAATAAAGAACACATAAGTAGAGCACTTTTTATTATACATTCTGATGTCTGCTGATGTCCTATTACACTCACAACTATTGATGACAAAAATTACTATGCAGTTTTTGTAGCTCAGTTTACACATTATTGTGTTTCTTACCTAATAAAACTTAAATCGTATGTATCTATTATGTTTAAGTACTTTGTGTCGAAAAGTGAAGCGCACTTCAACCTGAAATTTGTGAATCTATACATCGATAAAGGTAGGGAATATGTGTCTAGCGATATGCGAGCCTTTGTACTCAGAAAGGAATCAGTTACCATTTAACTGTACCATATACTCCACTGTTGAATGGAATATCAGAATGATTAGAACAATTACTGAGAAGGCTCGTGCCATGGTCAATGGTGCAAAGTTGAAAAATCTTTTTGGGGTGAAGCTGTTCTGACTGCAACAAATAAGTTAACTTGCACAGGAGGCAATAGCGCATGCAACTGAGCCGGCCAATGCTTATGGATCTTGGATTTGGCGCTACAATCACAGATGCTTGGCGATAGCTATCGATATGTTTCGCAAGGTGACAGGGTGTCCAAGCTTTAAACTATTAAACAATATTTGTTCCCGTCTGTTCATAGGTAGGGTTTACTCAAGGTTATAGGAGGCAAAAGTGAGCAAGTAAAAGAAACATACAAAATGCCAACAACAGAGGAGGTAATGAAAATAGTGCAGTAGCAGTGCAGACTGCGCTTAATCACCTAGCAGCACAGATGCAGTCTACTTTCATACAACAGATAAACCACGAAATGGAGTTTTTAAGCACTTAGCTAGAAAGTTTAAAACCAGTCACACCGGAGGTTGAGGTTTTTAAGGAACCATTCCATTCGCGTAATTCAGCAAAAATTGGGAACCTTACGACAGGGGGAACAGTCGCTGTCTCAGGATTATGAACAGGTGGAAAAAACATTGACCCTCCTCACTAATAAAACAATAATGACACACGAGGCAGCGTCAGCGAACGTGCTTAACGAGCAGTTTAGGTCCGATGCGCTACACTCCATTGTGTCGGGACTTAAGAAATCCCTCAGGGCAGTAGTACTGTCAGCAAAATCCAAAGATTTACCCACTGCGCTAGCATTAGCGCGCGAAGCCGAAGTAAGCCATGATTACGCAGCTTTCGCTGCAAGCTTTGCGCGGGCTACCGAGAAAACAGCTTAGGGCCACTTTGAACAAAAGAACCAAAATTTTCGAAACAATGCTAATCAGAATGAGGGCTCGGATAAAATCCAAGGGGCATATAAGAAGACTCCGTATTATCACTAACCTTAGAACACATAAATGGGACAAACTCATGATTTTTTGATTGCAAACGCTAGCCTAGTCATGGAACCCCAGAGAACTTCGGGAAAACCCGAACGTTCGTACTCTCAATGAGAGCGTAAAGTTGGGAGAGGGCCAAGCAGCTACGAAAAAATTTCAGTCTAGCACAGACTACAGAACGACGAAGGCAGGCCTATGTCGCTTGTGATTTCGTTCTGTCTATGTATGTGTACACTCGTCGGTACATGCTCAGGCTTCGTAGTGTGTGTGTGACGTGAAGTTGTACAACATCGGATTTCAACAGCTCGCTCGCCAAAATTTTTAATTTTCGACAAAACAGCGACAATGCGAATAGGATATGCCCCTGTCGAAAGAATATCAAGAAATATTGGCATCAGCTTCGTATGTATCCCGGTGGCTGTACCGATAGAGTGTTCACTTGGCGATAGGAATGTCCCAGGTTCGATTCCCTGTAATTAAGGCTGCTGTAATTAAGTCTTTCAACAAGATGATGGACGAAAGAGTATGTCCTGGTGTCGTAGGGGCACTTAAACGTACTTTGCATTGTACGAGTCAACGTCCATACAATAACTCAATATTGCTCTTGCTTCTATATCTACCTAGGATATTTATGGCAGTAGCTAGATCTGGACGTGTACATAGCATTATGTACATTAAACCGCTAATAAGATTACGACAAGGAGCGTTTCAATCCTCATCTGAGTTAAGAAGCTCATAATTTAGTTTATTCATTATGGGAGTACTGACAGAATTGCAACTATCCATGTTTAATGTATTTAAAATTCTTTTCACATATGCAGCTTGGCTTAAATATATTTTGTCTTCATTTCTGTTCCAATAAAATGTCGTATCTCATTGAAAGGGTTATATACAGTACCGCTCAACTGAATAGGTTTGAAAAATAATTTGTTGTGCTTGGTAAAAAAATCGATTTTTTTTATTCTTAAAGTACAGTTTCTAAAGAATGTTTTGTAGCGATCCTACCAATAGCACCAAAGTTATAGCGCCTTCAATATTGATCATCACGGGCGCGTAGCGCGTTAATCAAACTTTCAACGCGATTATTACGGAATCATGTTTTTCAAAGTGCTTATAATAACTCCTGACCCTCTCCAAGCGCCCCTGGTACCAATTTGATCCAAATTGTTGAGGAGTTGATGAGTAGAGAAGTTTATTTCCTAAAAAAAATATTACACATTAAATCAATTTAAAACTAATAGCGCATTTTACTCACGCATTTCTGTCCACGGCTCGATATCAAGTGACCGCTTTTCTACACTAGCCCTTCTAGTGTCTTCCAACACTGTGTCTTACAATTCTAACAATCATATGTTCCTATAGCCAAATTATGTGTAGTCTAACACTATCAAATTTCATTTGAATTTAAATTCTAACAGCTTTTGGCATTTCTTCACAACACAAAGTGTCGTTGCGGTGACCAAGATAACTTAAAAAGTTGTTAACCGATTTCAAAAATTTTATTATTTGTTCGTGATTGATTTATTTTAAGGTTATGAATTTTTTAATGCATTTTATAAGGCGCAAAAAGAGAATTTTTTGTGGGAAAAAAGCGTTTTGCGGAAATTGTTGTAACTTTTATAAATATAAAACATTTTTTTTTTACTGTTTTTGAAGATCAGACATTGCACTACGCAAAACGTGTAAAAAGTTTTTCATAAAAATATTTCTTCATGCCTTTAAAAAAATCCAAACTTACACCCATTTTTGCGCAGTACAACAAATGTATATAACCCCTTAAGTCAGTCATTCTAACTGACTTTTTGAAACTATTCATTTTATTCATATCTCCTGCCGCTATTACTAAGTAATCAACATATAATAACACATATATCTTTTTCTTAATGTCACCTCTATCAAGAATATCGAATTCTATTAATTCTAACTGCGTGTTTAAGCCCATTTATGGCCTTGTTCAGTTTGCATACATGTCCAGCATGTATATTTCCTCCTTTAATATACCATTGAGAAAAGCTGTCTTAACATCCACCTGATTGATTTTAAATTAAACTGAACTGCTAATGATAGTATGAATTTGAAGATCGCACTTCCAGCAACAGGGGCAAAGTCTTGCTTTATATTTGATTTGAACGCCTAGTTCGTTATATTTAATCGAAAATACCTATATATTATCTACAATATTTTTGTTTTCTGTTTTCTTTTTATAATTGTCCAGGTGTTATTACCTTCACGGGCATTCAACTCTGTCTTTATTGCTTCCTCCCAATCAGATTTATCATTTCTATGTAATATTTCTTCAAAGGAACTTTGGACTTCATCTAAAATTAAATGTGCATTTAATGCAAAATTATTAAGAGTTTCATTAGGTTCGTTATAGGATACCATTGGTTTGAATTTTATCCTCTCACTAATTCTACTAAATATGTATATTAGCATCCTTTTTCAATTCGAAACCATTACACGGCTTGTTGAATAAAATAACAAAGCTAAGTTGCGACGTTATGTAACATACAAAAAAAAACATTACGGAAAGCCTAAAAATTAATGTACGGGCATATTGTTTTCTTTACTTCCTCTTTCCTATTAGAAACCTGTAAGTGGCTGGTCGTGTGAAAATAATATAAACTAAAATCTAAAAAAATAAAATCAATCATAAAAAATAATTATAAATAATATTGTGCTTTTATTTAATAATAAAGTAATACTGTGGCAACCAAATTAATATTACAACAGGTTATGGGTCTGGGCCATTCTATCAATAAAATTAAAATTTGCATTATGGAAAAGATAAAGCTTATTATAAAACAGTTTAACGGTGAGAAATATTCTGTGTGGAAAAAAAGAATAAAAGCATTCTTGCTGAACAAGATGTTGGGTTAAGGGCGAACGGTATGCAAAAAGTATAGTGGTGGAGCATTTAAGCGATGCATATTTGGATTTCGCAAAGACAACAGACAACAATACAGCACGTGATATTTTAAGGAACCTGGATTCTGTGTATGAACGAAAAAGTGTGGCATCTCAGTTAGCTGTGCGCAAACGGTTAATGCTGCTTAAACTAAAAAACGAGATGGCGCTTGTAAATCACTTTATTATTTATGATGAACTGATTAATGAATTGTTAGCACCAGGCGCCACACTAGACGAAATGGAGGGTTCGCACTTACTGCACACTTTGCCAAATTCATATGACGCTGTCATCACTGCTATAGAGACACTATCGGAAGAAAATCTTACTCTAGTTTTGGTTAAGAACAGTTTGCTAGATCATGAGACAAAACTAAATATAAATATAAAAATGAAAGTCATAACAAGAATAATAATACTCGCAAGCCATATAATGACAAACACAAATAAAATAATATAAAATGTCACCACTGTGGCAAGCCAGGGCACATCAAAAAAAATTGTTATGCATATAAAAAGCAGTTAAATGACAATAATAAAGAAAATAACACACAAGCTCATATTGCAACGACCACTCTAGGTTTAGCGTTCATGATTAAAAGTTTGAATTTAAATAATAAGTTGAAAACAAATGTGAATTTCATCCTTGACTCGGATGCATACGACCACATAATAAATGATGAGACACTTTTTATGGATTCTGCTGAACTACAAACTCCAGTGAAGATTGCTATCGCCAAGGAAAGGCAATACATCTTTACAACAAAACGTGGAATCGTTCGTCTGGAAAATGGGTACCAAATAACACTGAAAGATGCATTATACTGCCGAGAAGTTACGGAAAATCTAATCTCTGTAAAAAGGCTACAAGAGGCTGGAATGACAGTAATGTTTGACGAGTCTGGAGTTAAATTTACAAAAGATGGTATTATTATTGCCAAAAAGTCAGGTGAGTACAAAATGTCAATTTTTAAATTCAAGGCATATAAAGTCGATACTAAAGTGAAAATTTATATAAATTATGGCATGAAAGATTGGGCTATGTCAGTAAAGGGAAAATGTTAGAATAAAAAAAAAAAAGAATTTGTTTAAAGATAATAGACTATTTGATAAAGTTAATCCTACAGACGATATATGTGAAGCTTGTTTAAATGGAAAGCAAGCCAGATTACGTTTTGACAAATATAAAAATAAAGAACACATAAGTAGAGCACTTTTTATTATACATTCTGATGTCTGCTGATGTCCTATTACACTCACAACTATTGATGACAAAAAATTACTATGCAGTTTTTGTAGCTCAGTTTACACATTATTGTGTTTCTTACCTAATAAAACTTAAATCGTATGTATCTATTATGTTTAAGTACTTTGTGTCGAAAAGTGAAGCGCACTTCAACCTGAAATTTGTGAATCTATACATCGATAAAGGTAGGGAATATGTGTCTAGCGATATGCGAGCCTTTGTACTCAGAAAGGAATCAGTTACCATTTAACTGTACCATATACTCCACTGTTGAATGGAATATCAGAATGATTAGAACAATTACTGAGAAGGTTCGTGCCATGGTCAATGGTGCAAAGTTGAAAAATCTTTTTGGGGTGAAGCTGATCTGACAACATATAAGTTAACATGGACAGGAGGCAATAGCGGATGCAACTGCAATATTGGCAGTGGCCACGATCACTGGGTAACATGAGCCGGCCAATGCTTATGGATCTTGGATTTGGCGCTACATTCACAGATGCTTGGCGATAGCTATCGATATGTTTCGCAAGGTGACAGGGTGTCCAAGGGTCAACTCTGGAGTGATGCCAATCAATTGGTTGATGTCGTTGGGTTTGGCTACCCTGGTGAGCTGTCAATCGTCTTCCTTTTTCTTTTCCGGTCTCTGACACATACAAGACGCATCGTTCATAAAAAATATAAAAACTAATCTTAAAAACAAGTCGCAATCCGTTTATTTAGAAACCAAAATACGCTTGCAAACAAATAAATAAAGACGAATATTAAAACACTTTAATATAATTGGCGCCCAACCTAAAAAAAAGGGCCCACCGTTTTAAAAAACAATTCTAAGTCAAAAATAGAATTGAAATAAAAACCCAAAAGTTATAAACTATGTGGTAAAAATTATTACTACAAAAAATTGCAACAAGGTCACGTCTAAAAACCGACCAAATACCGCCTGCCACAATTCAGCAGGGCATAGAAAAATCATTAAAATGTAAGTGAGATTTTTGTTATTTGAATAAATTAATCTTGGATTGTTGAAAACTCAATGATTTGCTTGGCATTAGGGGTGGTTAGTTAACTGAAACGTTGAGGTGGACATTGTCTGTTTTAATTGATTCCAAAACTAAGTTTTGCACCAACCATTAGAAAAAAAGCTTTAAACTATTAAACAATATTTGTTCCCGTCTGTTCATAGGTAGGGTTTACTAAAGGTTATAGGAGGCAAAAGTGAGCAAGTAAAAGAAACATACAAAATGCCAACAACAGAGGAGGTAACAAAAATAGTGCAAGTAGCAGTGCAGACTGCGCTAAATCACCTAGCTGCACAGATGCAGTCTACTTTCATACAACAGATAAACCACGAAATGGAGTCTTTAAGGACTTAACTAGATAGTTTAAAACCAGTCACAACGGAGGTTGAGGTTTTTAAGGAACCATTCCATTCGCGTTATTCAGCAAAAATTAGGAACCTTACGACAGGGGGAACAGTCGCTGTCTCAGGATTATGAAGAGGTGGAAAAAACATTGACCCTCCTCACTAATAAAACAATAATGGCAGACGAGGTAGCGTCAGCGAACGTGCTTAACGAGCAGTTTAGATCCGATGCGCTACACTCCATTGTGTCGGGACTTAAGAAATCCCTCGGGCAATAGTACTGCCAGCAAAATCCAAAGATTTACCCACTGCGCTAGCATTAGCGCACGAAGCCGAAGTAAGCCATGATTACGCAGCTTTCGCTGCAAGCTTTGCGCGGGCTACCGAGGAAAAAGCTTAGGGCCACTTTAAACAAAAGAACCAAAATTTTCGAAACAATGCTAATCAGAATGAGGGCTCGGAAAAAATCCAAGGGGCATATAAGAATACTCCCCATTATACTAGGGTTCAGGAAAAACCAAATAATAAAGGGAAGCCAAAATTCATCACCCCCGCAGAAAAGCCATTTAATGTAAGATCCATACATGGGACCTCAAGAATAACGGAAAAATGTCCAATACATATGTTCGGTCTTAAAGCACTTTTTTTTTGATAAATATCCCAGAAGGGGTGGTTAGTTAACTGAAACGTTGAGGTGGACATTGTCTGTTTTAATTGATTCCAAAACTAAGTTTTGCACCAGCCATTAGAAAAAAAGCTTTAAACTATTAAACAATATTTGTTCCCGTCTGTTCATAGGTAGGGTTTACTAAGGGTTATAGGAGGCAAAAGTGAGCAAGCAAAAGAAACATACAAAATGCCAACAACAGAGGAGGTAATGAAAATAGTGCAAGTAGCAGTGCAGACTGCGCTTAATCACCTAGCTGCACAGATGCAGTCTACTTTCATACAACAGATAAACCACGAAATGGAGTTTTTAAGCACTTAGCTAGAAAGTTTAAAACCAGTCACACCGGAGGTTGAGGTTTTTAAGGAACCATTCCATTCGCGTAATTCAGCAAAAATTAGGAACCTTACGACAGGGGGAACAGTCGCTGTCTCAGGATTATGACGAGGTGGAGAAAACAAAACATTCGACGGCATAATTGGTTTTGACCTCTTAAAAAAGGTAGGAGCAACTATCGACCTATTAAACAACCTCATAATTACCAAAAATGGATCAGAGTCTATTAGCGGACGTTGACGATACTATGCGCAGTACGTTCAAGTGGCCCCTACGATACCAGGACAAAGCCTGTTACGCGCGAGCCCAAGCAGATAACTGCCCACCTCCCACCCGACCGACCAAGGGGTGGAGCCGTATAACGCACAGCAAGAATCGCGTGGACAAAATACACAATAGAAAAGACAGACAAACAAATAATACTATAGCTATCTATTAACTAAATGGGATAGGATAGATGTTTTAAGCATATTAATAGAAAACTCTGAGCCGATTACAGGGAATAGAAGGTTGTAATCAGAGCAGAGGACCCTAAAACGTTCATGCAAAGCATAGTTAGAAGAACAACGACTAAGGGATAAAGGTATCAGAGGATGTCTAATCCGTCTACATGGTACCGACAGATTCACCTGAGCTAATAACTCAGGCGAGTCGATATCACCAATTAGGAGCTTGTGCATAAAAATGACACCAAGCATAATTCTACGGTTAGTTAGGGACGGAAGGTTAATCAAGAGAAGTCTACTAGAATACAAAGGCAAATTGACATTGCGATCCCAGCTTAAGCCACGAAGAGCAAATAGCAAGAACTGCTTTTAAACGGATTCTAGTCTAATCTGGTGCGACTCATATTGAGCTGACCAAATGCAAGATCCATACTCTAAAATAGGACGGACAAGCGAAGTAAAATTAACTTTAGTTGTTTAGGGGTCATCAAATTCTTTTGACCATCTTTTAATAAAACCCAGGACACTCATGGCCTTTGCGACCGTGGTGAAAATATGGGTGTTCAAATTTAACTTATGGTTCATAAGTATGCCCGAATCATTCATATTATTTAGACGTTCTAAAAGGCTATTGTTTAGAAAATAAGTGACCAGTTGAGGAGACTTACGAAAAAAAGTCATTACCTTACATTTGGTAGTGTTAAGATTTAGTAGATTACACTGGCACCAGGATTGAAAGTTTTTAAGATCAGCTTGTAGCCGACTAAATGAATCTGTATCTTTATAAGTAAGACAAAGCTTGACATCGTCAGCATACATAAGCACACTGCGAATGAACAATGACTGATGGAAGATAATAAATAGTGTGAAGAGCAGAGAACCAAGATGAATACCTTGAGGTACACCAGAAGTCACAGGAATAGAAACGGAAAAAGAAGACTTAAAAAGTATAATTTTCTCAAAAGCTTTCGGAATAGCGGACAATTTTGAGATACCCCTATAGTTAGAGGCTTCGGACTTTTTGCCATTTTTATGCAGAGGAATAATATACGACTCCTTCCAAATAGATGGAAAAGAGGAAGATTCGACAGACAATAGAAACAATTTTAAAATGGGTTTACATAATGCGTTTGCACAGAACCTGAGTACACATCCAGGAAGACCGTCTGGCCCCGGAGAATAAACAGGTTTAACTAATTTAAGTTCGCTAAGAATAGAACTTTCATCAATCACTGGATTGAAAATGCAATTAGCCTTTTTTAAATGATAAGGATACGGACTTGCTCAATATTCCGTTGAGGAATATGTTGTTTTGAAAAAACTCGCAAACATATTGGCAATTGCCTGATCAGTGCTCGCTTTTTATTTTAAAAAGACAAAAAAGATGGGTGCACAGAGGTCTTACGTTTAGAATTAACTAAATTATAAAATTGTTTAGGGTCAGAAGAAAACTGAAGCTTACACCGCTGAAGATAATTCTTAGAGCATTGTGTATTAAGCATCATGAATTTTGAACGATCGACTGTATACAGAGCATAATCTGATGAACGACGTGTTTTTTGAAACTTCTTATAATATCGTGTCTTCACATTTTTCAAATTGGATAGCTCGCGAGAGAACCAGGGAGGTTTGTTAAGTCGCTCCAGCCTACCAAGAGGCACACAAATATCAAAGAGTGAATTCAGAGTATCATAGAAAAAACGAACAGCCGAGTTCATATCACTACAATTGTACAGACAAGACCAATCGGTAGTAGCAATGTTTTCATTAAGGCTGGCAAAGTCAGTCTTACGAAAGCACCTAGTTAGAGGTAACTCATTTGAACCAAGTAATAGTGAAAGCAAGGGCAAATCAATTTTTAAATTTAATGTAGGATGAAATTTGTCTTCTGCAAGAACAAATGGTTCGATCCTAGAAACCTCACAATAAGAAGAATCCAATACAAAAATAATATCTAACGATTTTCCACTAGAATTTAAGACAGGATTGACTTGGGATAAAGATAAGCCTAGAAGGCCATCAATAAAGTCATGTGACAAAGAGGGCAGCAACGTGGTAGATTCATCTGTTAGTGACCATGCTAAAGCAGGTAAATTAAAATCACCTACAACGATGAGCATGTCTTGACTCGAAACTAAAGAGGAGACCACCAATATACCACCATGTCTGACAATGGTGGAATATAGGAACAAGTAATGAAAGCATTAAACGATTTAAAGTTTACTTTAACACCGACAAACTTAATCTCCTGGGTACTAGAAAATTGAATCATTTCAGATGATAAAGCATCATCAACAGCTATCAGAACGCCACCACCTATGCGAGAAATCCGGTCACGTCTGAATATAGAAAAGTTTGTGGAAAAAACCGATGCATCAGCAATATCATGTTTTAGCCACGTCTCTGTGAAAGCTAGAATGTTATGCTTGAAAGAAAGACTATCTACATAGAGATTAGGAAGTTTAGATTTTAGTCCTATAACGTTCTGGTAACCCAGGTTAAGGGACGAAGCTAGTTTTTTGACACACCAGCAGATGCTGATGTGGCAGGAATAGTATTAGTTGTTGTTGTAGGCAAGCGAATAGGTTGCCGATTTTTTTTTTTACAGTATATTCGTTTACTATTATATGTTTAGGCCAAAAAACACTAATTTTAAAGGACGAAATGTCCCGAGAATAAGAAAATTTAAACTTCTCCACCGCAATATTCGATACGTTAACTTTCTTCCGAATATAGGCTATTACATCATCAGATGTGACAACAGGGTCTAGCCTAGAAACAAATGTTTCTTTGGTGGTATGCCAACGAGAGGCCGCGATCCCGAAGCGTCAGCCGTAGCAGTAACGTTGGACAAGTCACCCACTGCAGCAGTCAACTTGTTTACGGGGCCCTCGATACTTTTAGAACTATCGGCAATTTCCATTGGAATGGGTAATGCCCCCATGGGAATGCCCAGACACATCGGACACTACAATAGGCATCGTTTTTAAGAGATCATTCCCAGGTGATACCGGTAATTCCTTACTAACAGCATTCACAACCGGGCTCTTAAACGATATCAATTGCTGTATTAGGAGTGGACGGTGCATGAGACCGGTCGGGGACGATAAGAGACGCTGGCGGATCTACAGATACAGAAACACCCCAAGGACTGGTCCTTTTACGTTTCGGAGACTCATTCATAAGCGATAAACTTCTGAATTGAGTCTCCACCGCAGTAAACTCCGCTTGGAGTTTATTAAAACCTGCCCTTAAAGTGTCAAAACTATCTCTAGTCCGCCTCATGAAAGAGCGCATCTCATTCTCGACCTCCCGGCAAGCATCACATCCATATTTTAAGCCACCACCTTTAGCAATAGACTCCTTGATTCTGCCTGTGTAACCTGCACACTTAACGTGAACCGCATTGTCACACAACCAACAAAGAATATAATCATGGGAGTCAACCGCATTAGTGGCAACTATGCAATTATTTTTTGAGCAGACAACCATTTTATGAAAAGTTTAATTTAATTACAAAAGGAAATACAAAAAAAAAAAAATTCTAAAGGTAAAAAATCTGTGTATAAAAATATACTGCCCAGTTCTGACACAAGGGTTAATGTGCAGAGTAAGCCTTCACAACTAAAGAATAAAAAACACAATAACAAAAACACGTATCACAGAGTCGCGGGTAGGCAAAAGACGAGAGCGCAGATCAACCCAGAATAGGAAAGAGCGGGAGAGCGCGTCAAATTGAACACATGCAACAACAATTTGTACGCAAGAGCGCGAGAGTTAGTTAAAACGGTAAAGACACAAAAGCAAAAGAGATAAACAAAACAACAACACCGCTAATGCAAGTATTGTTGTAAGTTTTGATTTTATTTAAATTTAAACAAAAGCGACACCAAGAATTCGCGAAATGAAAATAAAATTCGGATGTTGAAATTATTATTAATTAAACCGATAATTTAAGAGTTATGTCAAAGTATTTAATCGCGAGAAAAAATAAAAGTTGATAAGCGCAAAAAAAACACGTCCGTCCTCTGCAACGAGTGAAAGTGCAGTTAATTTTACTCGTTGGCCACAAGTTGTAATGTACACAACCCGGAATGAATCCAGATGATGTACATCCCCTCTTAGTCAAAGAATCTTCTTTGATCCAAGAAGAGGTCAGGCTCAGCCTATATTGGTAGTCTCTCTCGCAGTCCCTAATTATCAGATGTTATGATGGGCAAGAGTACCACAAATTAGGCCAAAGCCAACACATCTACGGGCTTAGTGTATCGTGAAGTTTGGTCCGGGTGGGACTTCTGGCTGTCGGCTAGCAAGTCTTTGGGGGGGTTCTTTGGACCAGCATTACTCAATACACCCGTAGTACATAAAATAAAACAAAGAAAAAGAGTATATTAGTATCGCACGAATAGGGAAGCTATGAGGATGTTATTATAGCTTCGCGTCTAAACCCTCCCAACCAATGATTTTCCTTTCGCAAGATTCTGGAAAATCCCAAAATAATTCAGCTCACATTTCGCTACAAGGAAGATCACATTACTTTTACTCAAACATTACAAAATGATATTTATTCACGAAGGTTACGGAATACCAAAATACTTCAATAAGTCGGAAACATAATCCGAGTTGACTAAACTAAAATGATGATTCTTATAATATACGGTAATCAAATTAAATAATTGGATCATTTCAGGCATCCAAAAGCCAAATTAGGGATAATATGTTTTGTTTTGTGAATCTTAATTGTAAGGTGGATATATATAAACTTATAGATATTCAAAAATGAAAATGTCAATTGGAATTTTGAAGTCTCCAACTCAGATTGCGATATTAATTATAAATAACTGTAGGCTCGCTCACACAGTCAAAGGCGATTCTTAATATCGTTTCAATTTTTCAACAATGATTGACAATTTTCTTTTTTCTTTAATATTTTGTTTTAGCTTTTTGGTACTTGAGAGAGTTTTTTCTTATTTGCTGATTATTTGACACTCAACTCGCTTTCTTTTTGCATACAAACAGGGAAATACCAGAACGATCATGATTTATGTCAAGAACTTAGGACTTACCCACGCGTCCGGTCCGTCGAAGGCCTTCGTCGTCCGCTGGATGATGCTTAGGAATAAAATTTTAGGTTAAATCAAGTGTCTGGCATTCCTATGCAACAATTCGGTCTAAGAGACTCTCAATCCGCAACGAAGAAACTTTCTCTGGCCGTATCCGTTTCGGGCGGCTATTCCAAGCTGGTTGACTTTTTGAAAATGTCTCTGTACCCTGCACGGTGTGCAGCTTTTGGGCCCACGGTGTCTCAAAAATTATCCCTGGAAAATTCTCGGAATTCAAATTTAAAATTCCTTGCTTAGGCTTTCAGCATTCAATTTAGTTATGGCCAAGTTTTCAAAAGAACTTATTAGAAACTTCCAAAGATTTAAATATCCACAAAAATTAACTTACGTTAATAAGATTCACAAAACTTTATAATTGTTGTTGTCCTAGATGCTCCAGATTAGTATTTAATTAATAATTTGGCTTGATTGCCAAGAAAATTTCAGATTTAAATTTTTATATTTTTTCTGGAGGAGCAGCGTGGTTTATGCGTCTAGCCAGGGCGGAAGTTCGTCAGAAAAGAGTGTGACCAATGCATGTGATCGCGCACGATTGCACTTTGCTAGGGTTGCACTAGTACAACTATCGAACCTCTAAGCTCAGCTGATTATTTTTATCGACACAATCACCCACCACTTACTGAAATACAAACTAACGCCTTAAAATTTAAAAATAAAACTAACGGCAAAAACTGGGCACTACAACCACAGGATAATACTAGAGCTTGCTTCGGAGTGTTAACCTGAAAAAAGACAGTTACTGCCTAATGTCCTTAGCATGATAGGTTCCTAGCAGTTTACCATTTAAATCCTCTAACACATAATAACAGTTTCCCAATCTCTCTCGAACTCGAGATTTTAGCCACAACAAATTTAACTTAGCACTAACGCACTTTTGGAAGCTTCTCTGTCCAAAATTACGTCTAAAGACTTCTTGTCCTACTTTGAAATTAACCTCCTTGGTCCTCAGATTATATACCTTTGCATTCTGCTCCGCTGCCTGTGCTATATTCTTCTTGAGTAAATTACGCCGTAATGCCAACTGATCGTCTTGTCTCAACACGTTATTCGATTCATATAGCATATTAATATTTTCGAGAAGAGTGTATTGCGAACTGTGTGTGACCATGTCAAAACCAAACAAAGCATGGAAAGGAGAGCATCCTATACTCTGATGATACGAATTCCTTAGTGCACAACTTTTAGCAGGTATGTGTAGATCCCATTCGCGCTGGTCCTCTTTGAGATAGGCGCGTTTTGCTGCAATTATGGATCTGTTTACCCTCTCAGAGGCATTCGACTGTGGGGAATAAACTGCTGTATATATATGTTTTATACCCAACGTCGTTAACCATGCATTAAATTCGCTTGCCTTGAATTGCGATCCGTTGTCGCTGACCAATATCTCGTGAACACCGTATCTAAAGAATATATTATCCTGCAGGTACTCTTGAATCACATTACTCTTAAATACTTTAAGGGGTTGAAGCCAATGATCCTTCGATAAATGATCAACCACTATCAGGAGTCCAATATGACCCCGTTTACTTCTCGGATATGGTCCCAAAAGATCAATATATAATCGCTGAAAAGGTCTCTCTGATACTGCGGGCTTACCCATTGATGGCTTTAAGATTTGGTTAGGTGCTTTCGTTGACTTGCACGTCTCACAGTTTCGTATATAATCACGCACCTGTACCACCATGCCAGGCCAAAAGAATGTCCGACGTATGAGCTCCAAAGTTTTTGCCATTCCGCCATGTGCAGATATCGTGTCTTCATGAGTTCGTTTTATAACTTCTTTTGACAAACTTTGTGGAATCCATATGTTGGAGGAGACGTCATTGTTAACTTAGATTTGTATATATTAAAATTTCTTATATTATTTGTTAAAGATTATCGGAATTTCTATTACTGTAAATACATTAACTGTTCTAAAAGCTTCTGTTACATGGCTCATGAAGAGCTTCTAACTCATGAAAACGAAATATAAAAATGACTTCTTTCTGGAATTCGAAGAGGAGAAGACTTAATTTTCCTCACTCCACTCCACATGCTATTGAGCATTGGATTTTTGTACCATCTGCAACTGGGCAGATCAAACATTGGCGACCGTGACAGGACCTTGCACTTCGCAAGTCCCAACATAAAAAACTTAAAAACTATATAAAGTCGTTTATTCGTTCATTATATTGCATTCATCGTTACATCATCTTGGACAGTCATCATTGGACTTTTCAGCGTACATCATCATCACATTCATCATTGGACTTCTTCATCGTTACATAATCATCTTGGATAGTCGTCATCGGACTTCTTCATCATTGGTATTTGCAAGACATCATCGTGGACATTTACGTGGAGCCCTATCATAACCTAAGTCAACTTGAGTGTGTAAATTTACAGTATCTATTTCCACTCAAATTTTGACTCAATTACCACTCATTAGCGATCGTAAAGCTTTCACATGCTTTACACTCACATGTAAAACACTCGTCAGCTTTAACACGTGCTAATAATTAAGCACAGCGGAGTAAGTACTCAAACTGTCATATAGAGAAACGATCTACATATTAAAGCTCACTTATTAAGCTCTTGAGTGAAACTTAATGCATTTGAGTGTTTTTTATTAAAACTAGAACTCGTTTAGCTCACGTTTAATTCATTTCTAATTCATCTTGAAAATGACCCTATTATATTAGATTGTCAGTCTCAAATTATTGAGTCGTATTTTAAACAAGCATTACAAGTTCTAACCAATATTGAGAAGCTAGATCCAGCAGACGCGAATCGGGCAGAGATAGAAAATCTTTTTATCGAAACAAAGGCAATCATATTACGGCGCATTGGCGCAAGTAAAAAGGAAAAACCAGAAGAACTTAGTTTCTTTAATTCATCGACTTATCATGGGGGACATCATAATCGGCTTCCATCCCTTAAATTACCTAAATTCGACGGCAAATATGGGGAATTCAAAAAATTTATTACTTCATTTACAAATATGGTACATGAAGACAACTCATTGTCCAATGTTGACAAATTTAACTATCTAATAAGTTGTCTATCTGGCCAAGCTCTAAGCGTAGTCTCGCCATTTCAAGTATCAGAAGAAAATTATCCCAAGGCCCTAGAGCGCCTCAACGAGCGATATGACAAGAAAGTTCTTATTTTCGTAGAACATATTTCAAGTTTATTTAACATTGCTAGCATGAAATAGGCAGACGCTGTTACCCTACGTACAATTTTGGATACGGTTTCAGCTCTACGCGGATCATTGTTGTCTCTTGGGTCTGAAGCTGATGTATTAAACGCAGTACTTATTCACATTGTTATGTCAAAAATTGATCTTGAATCCAAACAAGCATACGATCGGGTTCAAGAATATGATAAATTGCCAGACTGGGCCGACTGTTATCAAATTCTCAGTCGACACTGTCAATATTTGGAAGGGTATCTGCGAAACCTACAAGAGGAAAGACCCGTCAGAGACAAAATTCATAGTACTTCAAAAGTATTTGTTGCTGCCCAAAGTAGATGCATTCAATGTCAGTCAACTGAGCATAGGTTAGCATTCTGTCCAGTTTTTAATTCGCTACCTTTTATTGAGCGATTTAAGATTGTTAAAACAGCGTCACTTTGTTTAAATTGCCTCAATAAGGGTCATCCAGCCTCAAAGTGTCCTTCATTGAATAGATGTCGTCTTTGTGGAGGTTTGCATCACACAAACATGCATAAGGATTCAATCGTCCAGGGAAATTATCAACTAGATGGACCTACTATTCATCATCAATCGCAACAAATCATTCATAATACACATGACGAAAGTAAAACATTTGCAACATCAATGTTGACTCGCCACGCTCGGCGGGGATTACTTCCAACAGCAATAGTTCTTATTCAAGACAAACTTGGTGAGTTTCAGCTCGCAAGAGCATTACTTGATTCGTGCTCTGAGCTTACCTTTATAACTGAAGAATTAGCCAAAAGGCTTCAGCTTCCGTTTCGTTACGATCATTATGAGATTGCTGGAATCGGTGAATTACGTACACATATGAAACATTCCGTATCTACCAAAATTCGTTCAAGAATATCTCCAGATGAATGGAATATGGAGTTTATCGTTACTAAATCTATATCTCTACCTCAGCCTGAAAAGAGACTAGATGTGTCAAATTGGTCCATTCCCAAAGAAATTGAGTTAGCCGACCCATTCTTTTATAAGCCCGGAAAAGTAGATCTATTGCTTAGCGTAAAGGAGTTTTTGATCTACTTAAAACTGGTAAAATTAGTTTAGGAATTGGTCTTCCTCATCTAGTGGAAACTGCATTAGGATGGATCGTCGGGGGTAAGATTGCTGAACCTCAATCAACTCAACAATACACTTGTAATTTAACGCAACAGCAGGACCTTAACATATTATTAGAAAGGTTTTGGAAAATGGATGAAATACATGGAATTCAAAATAAAGATATTTCGTTAACCTCAGAAGAACAAGCATGTGAAACTCACTTTCAGGTGCACACACAATTCCTGGATTCAGGGCGCATACAGGTTCGGTTGCCTTTCAAGGAATCTCCTGAACAACTTGGAGACTCGTTGTCCTGTGCAAAAAGACGTTTTCTTCAACTCGAAAGACGGCTTCCATCTCAACACCAATTAAAGGAAATGTACATCGATTTTTTAGATGAATATCTTAAGTTGAATCACATGGAGGTAGCTTCGTTAGTTAATTTGCAATCGGGAAATCATTACATTATTCCTCACCATTGTGTCCCTAGACCGCAGAGCTCATCAACTAAACTTCGCGTAGTATTTGACGCTTCGTCTAAATCATCATCAAATATATCATTAAATGATATTCTCATGGTTGGTCCTACTATTCAACAAGATCTAATCCTAACATTACTCTCGTTTCTTTTGTATCGCCATGCTATTACAGCTGACATAACAAAAATGTACAGACAATTTCTCGTCGCACCTGAGGATAGAAGTTTCCAACAAATCTTGTGGAGAAAGTCACCGCAAGAACCTATTCAATTATTTCAATTGAATACTGTTACCTATGGGATGTCGTGCGCTCCATTTCTCGCAATCAGGTCCTTAAAGTTTTTATCAGAGACGTATAAGGAGTTGTTTCCAATTGGAGCTGCTGTATTAGCTGAGGATATGTACGTCGACGATCTACTTTATGGAGCTGACTCAATCGAAGAACTCAATGCTAAGACGAATGAAGTTACCAAATTGCTCTCAAAGGCAGGCTTAGAATTGACAAAGTGGAATTTTAGTGGGGCACCAACAGATTATGAATATAATCTCAATATTGACAATAGTGATGTCACCAAGGCTCTTGGCATGTCGTGGCTGCCAACTGAAGATCTTATATTATTTCGATTTGATCTTCCATTAACTGCAATACCAACAAAACGAAAAATAGTATCGATCATGGCCAGGCTCTATGATCTGCTAGGATTATTAGCGCCAGTCGTAGTACGCTACAAAATCTTGATCCAAGACTTGTGGATCGAGCGCTTGGACTGGGACGACCCGTTGCCAGAGATCTTACGGAGTAGATGGCAACTACTTGAAGCTGATTTATCTAATCTTGACATGGTTCGAGTAAATCGATTTGTTAACACATCACCAAAAAATAAGTGTGAAATCCATGGATTTTCGGATGCCTCAAATCGAGCGTATGGATGTTGCATATACGCAAGGGTTTGGACAACGGAAAATATGTAACTTCATTGATCATTTCGAGATCGAGAGTTGCGCCCACTCAATCGCAAAGCATACCTCGTTTAGAGCTTTGTGCTTCCGTTTTACTCTGCCAAACATGGACTAAAATCAAACACAAATTAAACTGTCTTGTCAGCAAAACATATTTTTGGACAGATTCAACTGTCGTTCTCCATTGGATTAAAATGCACCCATCAACTCTAAAATGCTTTATTGCCAATCGCGTATCAACCATACAAACTCAATCACAGGATATCATTTGGAGTCACGTGCCTGGAAAGGATAATCCAGCCGACATTGTTTCACGTGGCTGTGCAGCGCGCGATTTGATGCAGACAATTTGGTTTCATGGACCAAGGTTCTTAACACTTGATGCATTACATTGGCCGAAATCTGAAAGAAAGACAGATTTCGAGCCCAAAGAATTAGAATTGCGAAACACCCTTGTATTGAAATGTAGCACTAGTTATAAAGAAAAGAGCATAGTTGAGCAGATTATTAGTAGACTATCATCGTTTCGTATGATTGTGGGAGTCTGAGCATACGTTTTACGAGTTTTCAACCGAGTTCCTATTAACCACAATAATATTTAAATGCTACAAGAAGCATTTCAGTAGAAGAATTTAAATTGGCTTTTAATCATATAATCTCTTCAATTCAGAGTGATGTGTTTGCGAAAGAACTAAAGGACTTACAAGCAGGACGAAGTCTGAAGCCGGAGCTTCAAAAGTTAAACCCATTCATCTCAAATGAACAGATAGGTTCTCAAAATATTCGACTTATCCGTGTTGGAGGCCGTCTTGCAATGGCTGACATACCATTGGACGCTAAAATGTCGTTATTGCTTCCAAAGACTCATAATTTCACTTATAAATATATTGAAGATCTTCACTTGCGAAACCTTCACGCGGGAACTAAGGTGTTGATAGCGATTCTGCGCCTAACAGTATGGATTGTAAATGCTCGCGAACTGGTCCGAAAGGTTGTTAGAAGTTGTACACATTGCTATCATTACAAACCTGTATTAATGCGACAAATCATGGGTAACCTCCCAGCTGACCGTCTCCTGGCCGAACGCCCGTTTCTGATATGCGGAGTAGATCTATGTGGACCATTTCTTACGTCGTACCGCATTCGAAGCAAAGTTCCTTACAAAACATATTTGGCCATATTTGTTTGCTTTTCTTCAAAAGCTATTCATACAGAACTAATCTCTGACCTATCTGCTAATAATTTTATTCTCTGTTTGAAGCGATTCATCGGACGACGTGGCATACCCAAAAGGATTTATTGTGACAATGCCACCAACTTTGTCGGAGCATGTTCACAACTTGAAGGCTTCAAACGGCAATTCTGTTCAGAACTCAATGCAAAAAATCTGAAGGAATTTAGCCGAAATGCCGGCTTTGAATTCAATTTCATTCCACCGCGTGCTCCCCATTTTGGAGGCTTATGGGAAGCCGCAGTAAAGTCAATGAAGACTCTGCTCATCAAAAATTTGACCTCTTCTCATTTGACGTATGAAGAGCTTCAATCGATTGCAATTGAAGTGGAAGCGATGTTGAATTCCCGTCCAATATCCATTCACAGCGATGATCCCAATGACGGGGAGGCTCTGACGCCAGCACACTTATTGATCGGATGTTCACTGCAAGCGATCCCTGAACCGGTAGTAAATGACTCAAAACTTTCTTATCTATCTCGTTGGCAAAGGGTGACCTATCTCAAGCAACGCTTCTGGGAACTCTGGAAGCGCGACTATGTACATTAATTACAAGAACGCTCTAAGTGGTTGCATCCCGAAAACAACATCGCAAAGGATCAATTAGTTCTCATCCATGAACACAATCTCCCACCGCAATGCTGGATTACTGGTCGTGTGGTCGAAGCCATACTTGGTGCAGATGGAAGGGTCAGAGTAGCCGATGTTCGCACCAAGAAAGGAATTATTCGTCGCCCAATCTGCAAACTTGCTCCATTGCCTTTAAGAGATGACGTTGATGTAAATTGAAGGAGTCATACTTCATCCTTCAATGGGGGAGTATTTTGAGTATATTAAAATTTCTTATATTATTTGTTTAAGATTATCGGAATTTCTACCACTGTATTTACATTAACATGTTCTAAAAGCTTCTGTAACATGGCTCATGAAGAGCTTCTAACTCATGAAAACGAAATATAAAAATGACTTCTTTCTGGAATTCGAAGAGGAGAAGACTTAATTTTCCTCACTCCACTCCACATGCTATTGAGCATTGGAGTTTTGTACCATCTGCAACTGGGCAGATCAAACACCATAATTTCCAAATATTGACTTGACTGGACTCTGTTCCATCATCATGCTCCGTGCGTATATAAACAAATTGATCTATTATTTTTAAGTCCGGGTATCTTTCCTGTACTTTTTCAATTTTCTGTCTTAGTTGTTGATACTGTTCGTCATTGAAACTAGGAGAGTTCAAATCGACTAAGGGGCGAAGTTCTTCCAAAGCACACAAATCCTCTGAAAACATTCTGGACAAGGCGTCGGGTATTACATTATCTTGACCTTGTCGGTGACTTACTTCAAACTTAAAACCTTGCAGCTTCATGGCCTATCTCGCGAGTCTTCCTTTCAAATCTGACTGTCGCATCAACCAAACTAAACTGGCGTGGTCGGTTATGACTTCGAATTCTTGTAGTTCCAGATAGCAGCGGAATTTTTCAATTGCTTCCAAAGCAGACAAGCACCCGCGTTCTGATACGCTATAGTTTCGTTGAGCTGTTGTTAACTTCTTTGATATAAACGCTATAGGTTTCTCAGCTCCTTCTTCGTCCAATTGTACCAACATTGCTCCGATGCCATAGTTGCTTGCATCACAATGCACGAAGAATTTCTTGATGAAGTCTGGATTAATCAAAATCGGTGCAGAGGTAAGCTTTTCCTTAAGTTTTTCAAACGCAATTTGGGCTTCCTGTGTCCATAAAAATTTATTTTTCTTAGTTAGCAATTGGGTTATCGGAAATGTAATATCAGAAAAATTATCAATACGATACCAACCAACAACACCCAAGAAACCTCTGGTTTGCTTTATCGTTTTCGGAATTGGCCAAGTCTTTATTGCTTCTATTTTGGCAGAGTCTGTTGAAATTCCTCCTCTTCCTATAATATAGCCCAGATATGGCACTTCTGTAACACAAAACTTTGTCTTTTCTATATTTGAAGTTAGATTTGCTTTCCTAAATTGCTGAGACATACGAATCGGAATTTCCAAATGAGTATCAAAGTCTTCTGACACCACACAGTGATCGCCTAGGTATTTCAGATCTGCTGGAATTAGATCATCTATCAAACGTGCCATGATTTGCAAAGCATTGCACAATCCGAATGGCATGACAGTGAACTGGTACAAGGGGATGCCGGGTATCGTGAAAGCTGCCCAGCTGATATGGGTTTAGATTTTTCTGAAAGGGCAATTAGCCAGTAGGCATCTTTTAAATCAATTTTTGTTATAAAGTTTGCCTTGGGCATTCGCGCGAATATTCTACCTATGCTTTGCAGCGGATATGCGTCTTTTTGGTGAATTCATTTATTTTCCTGACGCATGCTCCTAACTCCAAGGACTATTAGCTATCTCGATCACTCACATTTCCAACATTCGGTCGATTTCCTTATACATTAACATTTCAACCGCTGGCGACACAGGATAGAAGCGTTGTTTGATTGGAGTTGCATCTTTGATCTCTAAGTCATGAACAATAAGTGGGGCTCGGCCCAATCCCTGTTGTTTAAAATCCGGAAACAATTGAATAACACCATTTAATATTTTTTCTTGCTCTGGGGTTAATAAATATTTCTTTTCGTCATCAACCGAGTGAATATTTTTATCTAATGTGGGAGTCTTACAACGAAATGAAAATTCTGGACATAACTTAAAAAGATTTCCAGAAATCGATTCCAAAATAAATCGTTTCGCTAATGACGGGATAATAAAAAGAGAAAGAGGTTTTCGCTAGCTTTCGTATTGCACCTCTGTTCTTATTATTCCTGTTCCTGAAACCATATTTGAAAATACGGGATATTTCGTCCAGTCTTTTGCTGCTAAATCTGATCCGATACAACTGATATTGGCTCGAGTATCCATGGTAATGGTGTGATATTGAATCTGATCTTGGGGTTGGAACACGATGCTCATCGTGGTTGCTAGATCGTCCAACTGAATTATTTAACTTCAAATTTCCCAATCTCTGATCAATTAAATATTCAATTTTTTCAAAAATTGAATTAACATTTAACTCAGCTGCTCGATTTGAAATTGATTGTTGCTGTGACCGAGCTGAACGCTGTTGATTCGAGTTCTCCGGTTTACGTGCCGTAGAAGATTTGGGTTTTCTACCTTTACCTCCTGATTTTGACTGACTAGCCGGAGATGCTACATTGCTTGATTGTGAGTGAGCTCTAGTATTATGGGTCTTCTTGTTTTTATTAATTATGGGACCCTCGGTTTGATCTGACATTATAAATTGGACTAAATCTTTCTGGTGGCATAATTTCTTGCAAAAATTACATTCCTGATGTTCTTGGATATAATTTTCTATACACTCCTGATGAAAAACATGATTACATTTAGTAATCCTTTTTTGTTTCTAATAATGCTTTCAAGCAAATGGTACATTCTGCTTCTGGTAGCATACTCAATTCTTCATTACTCCGAATTACTGGCATTTTGACTATTTTTCCACAAAAATTACTTTAGATACTTTATTTAATTTGTTTTACTATATTTTGTCATATATCGATTATCTTCCTTGTTTTGAAAGTGAGGGAGAATTGAACTAATGGATGGTTCGATCTCAGAAATTTATATGTGAAGGGATAGAGAAATCTTGTCGGCATAGACCTAATCATCTATATTAAATCCAAAACGAAAAGACTAATTTCAACCAATACCATAAACTGAACTCACTTTGTATCATCGGTCAGAATTCGGGCCTAGCCAAATCTCTGCAGTTCCAGATGAACAAGCAGTCAATTCATTGATATCCGCTGAAGCATTTGTTTTATTGTAATTACAAGAAATGAATGAAATCAATAAACTACAATGCCAACGCCGACATCACAAGCCTATTGTGCTTTCTGGTCGTAAAATCGAAACAATCAAAATTGACGAATTCCTAGAAAAACACAGCTTATCATATACGTCTGTTACTATTTTGTAGAGTTTGTAAATGTTTCTAAGTATATTCACCGATTCATGCTTAGGCGCCTTATCACTGGTCAGAACTCGGATTCTCCAAATATCTGCATTCCTAATGAATAAGTCACTCAAACAGCTATCCGTGAATACAAAAAGAAAGCGAAATGAAAAGAAAATAAAAATATTTAATAGCAAAGGATAGATAAAAAGGCTGGGGATTTTATTAAGAGATAGAATAAGAAGTAGAAGAAGGAAAAAGGAACCTGAAATTCTTGAACCCTTCAGTTCAGCCTGAATCCTATAAAGAAACACGGTTGAACCGAGAAACTGTATACAAGTCTAACAAGCCCCTAGTTGGGCGCCAAAATTTATGTAATGTACACAACCCGGAATGAATCCAGATGATGTACATCCCCTCTTAGTCAAAGAATCTTCTTTGATCCAAGAAGAGGTCAGGTTCAGCCTATATTGGTAGTCTCTCTCGCAGTCCCTAATTATCAGATGTTATGATGGGCAAGAGTACCACAAATTAGGCCAAAGCCAACACATCTACGGGCTTAATGTATCGAGAAGTTTGGTCCGGGTGGGACTTCTAAAATAAAACAAAGTCCATAGAGCACGAATATTACACAATTATTTAACCAAAAGAGATGAACTAGAAGGATAGAGAAAAAGAGTATATTAGTATCGCACGAATAGGGAAGCTATGAGGATGTTATTATAGCTTCGCGTCTAAACCCTCCCAACCAATGATTTTCCTTTCGCAAGATTCTGGAAAATCCCAAAATAATTCAGCTCACATTTCGCTACAAGGAAGATCACATTACTTTTACTCAAACATTACAAAATGATATTTATTCACGAAGGTTACGGAATACCAAAATACTTCAATAAGTCGGAAACATAATCCGAGTTGACTAAACTAAAATGATGATTCTTATAATATACGGTAATCAAATTAAATAATTGGATCATTTCAGGCATCCAAAAGCCAAATTAGGGATAATATGTTTTGTTTTGTGAATCTTAATTGTAAGGTGGATATATATAAACTTATAGATATTCAAAAATGAAAATGTCAATTGGAATTTTGAAGTCTCCAACTCAGATTGCGATATTAATTATAAATAACTGTAGGCTCGCTCACACAGTCAAAGGCGATTCTTAATATCGTTTCAATTTTTCAACAATGATTGACAATTTTCTTTTTTCTTTAATATTTTGTTTTAGCTTTTTGGTACTTGAGAGAGTTTTTTCTTATTTGCTGATTATTTGACACTCAACTCGCTTTCTTTTTGCATACAAACAGGGAAATACCAGAACGATCATGATTTATGTCAAGAACTTAGGACTTACCCACGCGTCCGGTCCGTCGAAGGCCTTCGTCGTCCGCTGGATGATGCTTAGGAATAAAATTTTAGGTTAAATCAAGTGTCTGGCATTCCTATGCAACAATTCGGTCTAAGAGACTCTCAATCCGCAACGAAGAAACTTTCTCTGGCCGTATCCGTTTCGGGCGGCTATTCCAAGCTGGTTGACTTTTTTGAAAATGTCTCTGTACCCTGCACGGTGTGCAGCTTTTGGGCCCACGGTGTCTCAAAAATTATCCCTGGAAAATTCTCGGAATTCAAATTTAAAATTCCTTGCTTAGGCTTTCAGCATTCAATTTAGTTATGGCCAAGTTTTCAAAAGAACTTATTAGAAACTTCCAAAGATTTAAATATCCACAAAAATTAACTTACGATAATAAGATTCACAAAACTTAATAATAGTTGTTGTCCTAGATGCTCCAGATTAGTATTTAATTAATAATTTGGCTTGATTGCCAAGAAAATTTCAGATTTAAATTTTTATATTTTTTCTGGAGGAGCAGCGTGGTTTATGCGTCTAGCCAGGGCGGAAGTTCGTCAGAAAAGAGTGTGACCAATGCATGTGATCGCGCACGATTGCACTTTGCTAGGGTTGCACTAGTACAACTATCGAACCTCTAAGCTCAGCTGATTATTTTTATCGACCCAATTACCCACCACTTACTGAAATACAAACTAACGCCTTAAAATTTAAAAATAAACTAACGGCAGAAACTGGGCACTTCAAAGTAAATTTTATTTATATCGACGATGCAGACGTCCCGGCTGCTATAATTAAGTCTTTCAACAAGATGATAGACGAAAGAGTAGGAGCGTTTGCCGACCCTGACGAGGCTCTGCCATATAACATAAAAACTCTAGCAACTATTCGAACAAATGTGGAACCGGTATACTCTAAACTATACCTACTCCTTATGAGAAGTGAAACAACTTCTAGCCCACGGCATAATTCGACTCTCAAAATCTCCCTATAATAATCCGAACTGGGTGGTCGACAAAAAAGTGACAAAATCGGAATTTCATCAAATAACACTAGCAGAAAAAGACAGGAAAAAAACTGCTTTTTGTGTCAATAATGGGAAGTATGAATTCTGCATACTTTCCTTCGGTGTCAAAAATGATCCCAGTATCTTCCAGAGGGCCCTCGATGACGTCCTTAGGGAAAAGCAACAAAAATTTTCCAGTGCAAGTACCCTTTTTGATCTTACATTATTACTTGGCCTTAAAATAGAACCTCTGAAATTGTTTTTCTAAAATTAAATGTGCACACTTCTACAACTATTAGAGTAATAAGAATATTTATATTTATCCACAATTACAGATTTGACTTTATACTAATACTAATAATACTGAGGACACACGCGACAATCACCATGAAAAATAAGAACAATGTCAAATTAGTTTTTATACAGATACTTGAAGGGGACGTGGCAGTTTGGAAAGAGTACCGATACCTCGGACATAGAACAAACATTACCTCGTACTGGACATAGGCCGACGAGACCAGAAAAACTACTGAATTCTTTAGAGAAGACTATATTAAAAGGATTATACCGACAGATATTAGAAAATTTGACACGCTAATAGAAACGATGAGGGTTCACCATAGAGGCGCTAGAAGCTTAAATATTTTAGGCACTGCCTTGAAAGAAGTGGCTGGAACTCCTGATTTTGACGACTGGCAACAGATCAAGTTTAAACAAGAGTCAGAAAATAAACAAGTCAAGATCAACAACAAATTACAAGAAAAGGTGAATGCAATAAGAACCTTCGTAAACCAAATAAGTAAAGAAAATGTCAACCTCGAACACTTTTATGAAACCATCCTAGCAAAAAATAGAATGGTCATTTCAGACCTTGAAAATTTAACTCTAGCCACCACTTTGGCAAGAGCGAATTTATTGAACCCAATAATTCTCGATGACTTGGATGTCGATGAAATGACCAACAAAAATCTCAAAAATATTAGTGTGTCAGATTTATTAGATGTAGGTATTAAGGTTTTTCGAAATTTAAACCTTGTTGTACTTTTTAATCAAATATCCTCTCCCAGAATCTGTCTGTAAAAAAATCAGCCTTTACCCGATAGAACGGGACAACATAATTTTAGATTTTTATAACAGAAACGTAATTACTGATTGTGGTACGGAGCTATTCTCAGTCGAGAGTTGCCGATTGGCGGTAACCACAACATTCTGCAAAAGATCGCCCACAAATGGCTGCGCGAGTGACCAACCCAACACCCTGGTCACTAAATTGGAGAACGAGACCCAGGAAAGAAGACGTGGCATCGACTCTTTTCTGTTCCCAGAACGATTGATAATTTATATATGATGATCATACATACACAATACATACAAGTTAAGCACTTCTATCACAACTCGTACCATAACATAGAAGCCATAAACCCAAGTCCGTCAACACATGCCCATTAACCGCATGCCCATTGGCCGACCCTATTTCATCATCACATGCAATACCCATTGGTCAACCCCACTCAATCGTCACATGCCCATTTGTCGCATGATCGCCAATCTCAAGTAACAGTCCGATCGCTAGGATAAACAATAAGCCTGCACCCCATTTTCCCAGGCCCTAGAAGAATGGTGAATGGAATCACGCCACAAATTTCGGCAATAAACAAAGAATGGTCCTGAACACTTGTGTAAACAAAGAATGGTCCCACGCACTTAAAGTGGACTATTGGACTCAGCCAACGCCGCCGCCTGCGACGACGTCGATTACCCAAGCCTTCATCCAACAGAATTGAACCATAGCAAATCAGTCTTGAGCCTAAGTACAAACCAACCGGTAACTTCGCTTAAACTCCGCCGAATTCGCTCACCAAAGTCAGCATCTTTCAGTTATAATTAAAACATACTGTATTGTAATAAAAGTGACTTTATAAATAAAAATTCATTTTTTTAACCCGTGAGTGAAGGAAGTGTTTAATTGGCGCCCGAGCAGGGACCCTGCTAAATACAAAATACTAAATTTAGAGTCAGTGAAACAAAAACACTATATCGAACTATACCACGAATCAGACAGGGTCATTTTAATCGCTGCGAATTCCTCTAAGACCAGCTCGGAGGAAAACTGAAAACCCAAAAGTGTTTGCCCAGGAGCGTTAGTACAAGCAACGAGGATGATAAAATTTTTTTTTATATAAAATCCTTAATTAAATTTTTTCCCCACTCGAAAAAGAAAAAGAAAATAATGAAAAATTAAGAAAGAAAATAATAATAAGTAATATTCAAAAAAGAAAAAGAAAATAATGAAAAGTTAAGAAAAAAAATTAATAAGTAGTATTAAAAAAAAAAGTAGAGAAAATAATTTTGAAATTTTGAAAAAAATATTTTTATAAAAGATACCCACATAATATTGAAAATTTTGTATAATACCACAAGCCATTTCCATCCAAGATTAGCGGACATACCGCTATATTTTTATCAATACAAGATTAGCGGACATACCGCTATATTTTTATCAATATAAGCAAAAAATTTAATTTTCGCGGATTATATTTTTCGTATTCGCGATACCGTAACACCTTGAATTAATCCTAATTAAAAAAAAAAAATCCATTTCCAAAATGACTAAAGACAACTGGTTTAAGGCCGCAGTCCTTCAGCAGGGTGGTATTCATGCAGCAGGTTCTGATTCCCAGACAGCATCCACTTCAAGTGCATCAACCGCAAATAGAATCGAGGCACTGTCAATACAGGGACTAGATGTAGCTATCCAGACAACTTTGTCGTCTCAGTTACAGGAAATAGTGAAACAATTAAATCATTCTCAGTCAGGACATATACCCTTTAGGGACCAGGCAGCTGGCGTTCAGGATGATTGGCATGAACTAGATAAAGTGCCAGATATCGTAAAGAATCTTGACAAATTCTCAGGTAGCCGCGAAGATTCTCAACATGGTTTACTACCGCCACACAATTGATGGAATTGTATGCCCCCATTCAGGGAACACCCAAATACTATGCAATTCTTATGACCATTCGAGGAAAAATTACAGGCCATGCCAATACAGTGTTGAAAGTCTATCGCACCGCATTACATTGGGGTGCAATCTCACAGTGTTTGTTATCTGAGTACACGGACAAACGAGATTTAAGCACTTTAGAATATCAGCTGTTTACCATGACCCAGAAGGGCACCTCCATTCATGACTTCTACTTCGCAGTTCACCAACAGATGTCGCTAATACTAGACCAAATCGAAACGATGGGTTTTTCTCCCGAGACTATGGAAGCCATGGCTAAACAGGTCAGAGATAGGGCTCTAGATACCTTCATCAGAGGTCTGATCGGGGATCTCTCAGACAGAATGAGCTTAGCTTAACCCAAAGATCTGAGGCATGCATTGCAATTGTGCGAAATGTTGGATAATAAGAGGGCTAGAAACATTATCGGACATCGTGACATTCGTCCACCTGTAGGACCAAAACCCCCGCAGTATGCTAAAATTAACGTGCAACCTCAACGATCGTTCATACCAGCAATTCCACCCAAACCTTACAACAACAACAACTATTATAATCAGAAACCCATGCAAAACGTATTCATTTCCCAAAATAGATTCCCTCAATCTAATAACCCCGTATTTTTCAACGCACCACCGAGGCCATTTGCCCCGAAACCTTTAGCCGGCACCAACTCCAATGGATGTCGACGGCTCTATTTTAACCAAAAAAGTTAACTACATGAACAAACCGAATGTTAATTTACCACAACAATTTGCTCTCAAGAGAGTCAACCAGTCCACCGAAAATTTTCCCAATAAAGTGCAGAGGCAATTCCATATCGAAACCGGTCCGTCAGGTGAACAATATATCACCATACCGCCTCAAGAAGAGCATTACTCCGATATGTCCGATTATCAGGCTGCTTATCAGGGCCAAGAAGACCCTTTTGAATTAGTCCCATATTCTGAGGTTCAACAATATCAACAGCAGGAGGAATATTTTACCTCACAAGGTGACAACTCAGAGTTAGTCCAACAGAACAAAGAGGAAACCAGACCACAATCACAGGAGCCTCAACAACCACAAATCGAGGACACCGTTAATTTTTTAGGTTAAAGTGTTCCTCTTTGCCGTACTTGGTTGTCCGGGACAAAGACGGAACCTCATACAATTTCTTAATAGATACCGGCTCGAACAAGAACTATGTCCAACCAGAAATAGCAAAAAATATCAAAATGAATGAACACAAGTTTTACGCGAACACCGTAAGTGGTTGCATTTTAATAACCAGCCATATCCATTTGGGTTTATTTAACGAACCCAATAAACCAATAACGTTCTTCCTATTACCTAATCTGAATCCGTTCCATGGAATTCTAGGTAATGACTCACTAAGAGAGTTAAACGCCATCATTGATGTAGGGAAAGATCTACTATACGTCAACAACTCTCATGTTGTTAAAGTGAAGCAGATGCGAGCCCATCAGGTCCATACCATCAAATCAGATGAGCTCACTAATCAGCAGAAATTAGGATTAAAGGCGCTCCAAGAGGAGTACAAATCGCTATTCGCGGACCTAAACAAAAAATTGACTTATGCCACTAATGTCCAAGGAGAAATCCGAACGACAACAGACACTCCAGTCTACACCAAGCATTACCCATATCCAGCCTCTCTAAGAGAAGTAGTAGAAGACCAGCTACAAGAATTATTACGAGATGGTATAATACGACCCTCACGGTCGCCCTATAATTCCCCTGTGTGGATAGTCCCTAAAAAGAGTGACAGCCTTGGGAATAAGCAATATAGGATGGTCATAGATTATAGAAAGCTCAATGCAGTTACAGTTTCGGATAGGTATCCTATCCCCGAAATCGGAGAAATGGTTGCGCAGTTGGGCAACAATAAGTATTTCTCTGTTCTTGATCTAAAGAGCGGATTTCATCAGATTTCCCTTAAGGAATCTGATATTGAAAAAACGGCATTCGCCGTGAATGGAGGGAAATACGAGTTCACGAGACTCCCCTTCGGCCTAAAGAATTCCCCATCAATATTCCAAAGAGCTCTCGATGATATTTTGAGAGATCTCATTGGAAAGATCTGTTACGTCTACATCGACGACATAATAATATTCAGTAAATCAGAGGAAGAGCATTTCCGACATCTAGCTTTGGTATTTTCTACCTTGTCCAAGGCAAATATGAAGGTCCAAGTAGATAAATGCAAATTCCTAAGACATAGCGTGGACTTCCTAGGCGTAGTAATTTCAAGGGAAGGAGTTAAAACCAATCCAGAGAAAATCCAAGCCATTAAAAAGTTCCCCATACCGAAAAACCTAAAACAACTAAGGTCCTTCCTGGGACTAGCTAGTTATTACAGAAGATTTATCAAAGATTTTGCTAAATTAGCTAGACCCTTGACTGCGTTATTGAGAGGAGAACATGGCAGAGCCAAGAAAAATGTCTCAAGCAAGATCGAAATCCCATTCGGTGAAGCCGAAATCGATGCCTTTGAGAAAGTAAAAAATGCATTAGTGTTACAAGACGTTATGCTAGCATACTCTAACTTTAAACAAGAGTTCCATCTAACCACCGATGCCTCAAACATCGCACTAGGAGCTTCTCTAGAACAGAATGGGAGACCCATTACATTTCTTTCCCGTGCGTTATCCAAAGCTGAACAAAATTATGCCACAAATGAAAGAGAAATGCTAGCAATAGTATGGGCATTGGATAAGCTAAGAATGTATGTATACGGCAAATCCAAGGTGATCATTTACACCGACCACCAGATTCTCACTTATGCTCACAGACCAAAAAATAACAACATAAAGGTGAAGAAATGGAAAAGTTACCTGGAGGAATATAACTACGAGTTAAAATATAAACCGGGTAGCTCAAATGTCGTAGCAGACGCACTCTCTAGAAACCCCACTAGCATAAATGCTAGCAGTACGTCAGCTACAGTCCACAGCGATGAAAGCTCAGGGCATGAACTCATTCCAGCAATGGAAGTCCCCATTAATGTCTTTAAAAACCAATTGTTTATCCTCACTGGTGATAACGAATCCACCACCTTCGAAATACCATTTCCCACATACCACAGACATACAATAGTGAGAAGTAATTATTCCGAAGACAACTTTGTAACTATTTTAAAGTAAAAAATGGATCCGAGAATCTTTACTTCTGTAAGTATCATGGGGAAAATTCCACAAATTTTTCCGGAGCATTTTAGAAATTACAAGGCAAGATTCACACAAATACAAACTGTAGATGTCCATGATCAGACCTAAGAACAAGAAATCATAATTAAAGAACACCTTAGAGCACATAGAAATTCCATCGAAAATAAAAAGCAAATTTTATCTGAGTATTTTTTCCCAGGTATGAAGAAAAAAGTAGAAGCAATAGTAAACTCTTGCCAAACATGTAAACTCTCGAAGTATCAACGACACCCTCCGAATCAAGAAATACAACCAACCCCTATTCCGACATATCCAGGCGAAATAATCCATATAGATTTATATTCCACCCAAAATAAGATCATTCTAACAGCCATATACAAATTTTCTAAGTATGCGCAAGTTAAACTTGTAAACTCAAAAGCAGCACAACATCTTAAAGTGCCCTTACGTGAGTTATTGATAGCCTTCGGTATGACGAAAACCGTGGTAATGGATAACGAAAAGGCTTTAAACTCTGCATCAATAAAATTTCTTTTAAATAATCAGTTAGGGATACAAGTCCACACTACCCCACCTTATACTTCATCCAGCAACGGCCAAATAGAAAGATTTCATTCCACATATACGGAAATAATGAGATGCTTGAAGTTAGAGCACCCCGAAATGGAATTTGAGGATTTAATATTCAAGGCTGTAGATGAATACAATAAAACAATCCACAGTACAACCAATAAAAAGCCAATAGAAGCATTTTTCGCAACAAATTTAATCCATACACCAGAAAAATTAGCACTCGAAAGGGAAAAGATTTCAGAAAACATCTTAAAGAAACAAAACAAAGACCTAGGGTACCATAACAAAACAAAACAACCCATAAAAATTTACGATCCAGGTGAAATCATCTACGTTAGGATTAATAAACGATTAGGTTCGAAACTAACGTCTAGATACAAAAAATAAATAGTAGCCGAAGATCTTAATACCAAAATTAAAACCAGGTCAGGCAGGATAGTTCATAAAAACCACTTGAAATATTGATAAACATCCTCTTCCGACAGATTGCTTATGTTACCACTTTGCTGGGGTCACACAACCATATTAGACTACACTAAGTCAAGAGTGGTCATGTTGGAAACTGGGTTAGCCGCGCGCCAGAATGGAACCTTTAAAATCGTCCATGTCATCGAGTTAAAATTAAATAAAATGCAATAAGAATTACGTCGGGTTAACCAATAAGAATAAATGTAAAATTCATAATGGTAAATTTGTAAACTGGAAGATCTGACTAATTTAGAAAACAGTAAATGTGTAGGAGCCTACTTGCAAAAAAGGAATCCACAATGTAAGGTTATCAACCACCAACACGTCAAATCTCTTCAGAAATAATCCCCGGTACCTTGCTGCTGAACCAATTTCAGGGGACATCAACATCATTGGAGAAAACATTACCCTAGAAGGAACCTTCATAATTCAGGCGGAAAACGCGACAGTCATCATAGAAAAGACTCCTGATATATTGTGAAGTCACGCTTTGAAGTCGAGGTTCAACCGCCGCTGTTACAACTACTATCAGACAAGCAGCTGAGAGTCGAATGGATATCATTGGAAATGGTCAAGGAGCTACACATTAATAATACTTATAATCTGGAGTGAATACAAAGAAACAACTTGATTATGTCATCGTCAAACTGGATTATTCTAACCCTTCATATAAAACAATCGAACCATAGCAAATCAGTCTTGAGCCTAAGTACAAACCAACCAGTAACTTCGCTTAAACTCCGCCGAATTCGCTCACCAAAGTCAGCATCTTTCAGTTATAATTAAAACATACTGTATTGTAATAAAAGTGACTTTATAAACAAAAATTCATTTTTTAACCCGTGAGTGAAGGAAGTGTTTAATTTACATACATAAAACATACATACATATGATACATAAAACACACATACATAAAACATACATACACACATGCATTAATTCGATTGTAACAGACACACAAAGATAGACGAAAGGTAGAGAATCCAAAAACATTATGAATAAAAAAGACACTTCTGTTTTAACATCTGAATCGAACAGACGGTTGAGTTACTCGGGGAAAAACTAAATACACACACATCTCACACACCCTCATTCAAACCATCTAGCTCCCGGTGGTAATTGGCGCAGCTGGGTCAGGAATAGACCTAATTATGTTCACATTGAGAACTATGTCTTTAAAGGATTTGTTAGTTGGAACGGAATCAATTGTTGATAATCGTTTACATGGCAAAACCAATCACACAACACAAAAAAAAAAAAAAAAAAAAATATTTACCTTACAATATTTACATACATGTACATGTTACACACATGAAGATTGGCCTACAGAATCAATCGCTGATAACTAAAGGTCAATCATAAGTGAAATTAAAATTATTTTCGTGAAAGTGTAGGCTGAAATCATACGTTTATAATCGCCACAAAAAAAAAAAATTAATAATTTAACTTACAATATTTCCAAAAAAAAAAAAAAAAAAAAAAAAAAAAAAAAGAGGAATATGTATATACATGGATGCATATAAGTTAAGCACTTCTATCACAACTTATACCATAACATAGAAGCCATAAACCCAAGTCCGTCAACACATGCCCATTAACCGCATGCCCATTGGCCGACCCTATTTCATCATCACATGCAATACCCATTGGTCAACCCCACTCAATCGTCACATGCCCATTTGTCGCATGATCGCCAATCTCAAGTAACAGTCCGATCGCTAGGATAAACAATAAGCTTGCACCCCATTTTCCCAGGCCCTAGAAGAATGGTGTCGGGTTCGGTGCATACGCAGAATCACGCCACAAATTTCGGCAATAAACAATGAATGGTCCCACGCACTTAAAGTGGACTATTGGACTCACCCAACGCCGCCGCCTGCGACGACGTCGATTACCCAAGCCTTCATCCAACATAATTGAACCATAGCAAATCAGTCTTGAGCCTAAGTACAAACCAACCGGTAACTTCGCTTAAACTCCGCCGAATTCGCTCACCAAAGTCAGCATCTTTCAGTTATAATTAAAACATACTGTATTGTAATAAAAGTGACTTTATAAATAAAAATTCATTTTTTTAACCCGTGAGTGAAGGAAGTGTTTAATTGGCGCCCGAGCAGGGACCCTGCTAAATACAACGTGATCGTGAGTTAGTGAAAGATACCAGTGATTCGTGACCAAAAAACGCGTTAAAGGCCTTTAGAGTCAGTGAAATAAAAACACTGTATCGAACTATACCACGAATCAGACAGGGTCATTTTAATCGCTGCGAATTCCTCTAAGACCAGTTCGGAGGAAAACTGAAAACACAAAAGTGTTTGCCCAGGAGCGTTAGTACCTTCAACGTTGGAAAAGCGAGACCTCCTACAAACCGATCAGTAAAAAGCACCGAGGATGATAGCATTAACGTAAGTTAAGTGAAATAAATTTAAGCAAAAGAAAATCAAAATAAAATTTTTATTGTGAAAACACAGTGGGTGAAAAAAATTTTGTGAATCAATATCAAGAAGCAAAAAATTTTTTTTTATATAAAATCCTTAATTAAATTTTTTTCCCACTCGAAAAAGAAAAAGAAATAATGAAAAATTAAGAAAGAAAATAATAATAAGTAATATTCAAAAAGAAAAAGAAAATAATGAAAAGTTAAGAAAAAAAATTAATAAGTAATATTAAAAAAAAAGTAGAGAAAATAATTTTGAAATTTTGAAAAAAATATTTTTATAAAAGATACCCACATAATATTGAAAATTTTGTATAATACCACAAGCCATTTCCATCCAAGATTAGCGGACATACCGCTATATTTTTATCAATACAAGATTAGCGGACATACCGCTATATTCTTATCGATATAAGCAAAAAATTTAATTTTCGCGGATTATATTTTTCGTATTCGCGATACCGTAACACCTTGAATTAATTTTTTCAATATAAACAAAAAATTTAATTTTCGCGGATTATATTTTTCGTATTCGCGATACCGTAACACCTTGAATTAACCCTAATTAAAAAAACAATCCATTTCCAAAATGACTAAAGACAACTGGGTTAAAGCCGCAGTCCTTCAGCAGGGTCGTATTCATGCAGCAGGTTCTGATTCCCAGACAGCATCCACCTCAAGTGCATCAACCGCAAATAGAATCGAAGCACTGTCAATACAGGGACTAGATGTAGCTATCCAGACAATTTTGTCGTCTCAGTTACAGGAAATAGTGAAACAATTAAATCATTCTCAGTCAGGACATATACCGTTTAGTGACCAGACAGCGTTCAGGATGATTGGCATGAACTAGATAAAGTGCCAGACATCGTAAAGAATCTTGACAAATTCTCAGGTAGCCGTGAGGATTTCTCAACATGGTTTACTACCGCCACACAATTGATGGAATTGTATGCCCCATTCAGGGAACACCCAAAGATTATGCAATTCTTATGACCATTCGAGGAAAAATTACAGGCCATGCCAATACAGTGTTGAAAGTCTATCGCACCGCATTACATTGGGGTGCAATCTCACAGTGTTTGTTATCTGAGTACACGGACAAACGAGATTTAAGCACTTTAGAATATCAGCTGTTTACCATGACCCAGAAGGGCACCTCCATTCATGACTTCTACTTCGCAGTTCACCAACAGATGTCGCTAATACTAGACCAAATCGAAACGATGGGTTTTTCTCCCGAGACTATGGAAGCCATGGCTAAACAGGTCAGAGATAGGGCTCTAGATACCTTCATCAGAGGTCTGATCGGGGATCTCTCAGACAGAATGAGCTTAGCTTAACCCAAAGATCTGAGGCATGCATTGCAATTGTGCGAAATGTTGGATAATAAGAGGGCTAGAAACATTATCGGACATCGTGACATTCGTCCACCTGTAGGACCAAAACCCCCGCAGTATGCTAAAATTAACGTGCAACCTCAACGATCGTTCATACCAGCAATTCCACCCAAACCTTACAACAACAACAACTATTATAATCAGAAACCCATGCAAAACGTATTCATTTCCCAAAATAGATTCCCTCAATCTAATAACCCCGTATTTTTCAACGCACCACCGAGGCCATTTGCCCCGAAACCTTTAGCCGGCACCAACTCCAATGGATGTCGACGGCTCTATTTTAACCAAAAAAGTTAACTACATGAACAAACCGAATGTTAATTTACCACAACAATTTGCTCTCAAGAGAGTCAACCAGTCCACCGCAAATTTTCCCAATAAATTGCAGAGGCAATTCCATATCGAAACCGGTCCGTCAGGTGAACAATATATCACCATACCGCCTCAAGAAGAGCATTACTCCGATATGTCCGATTATCAGGCTGCTTATCAGAGCCAAGAAGACCCTTTTGAATCAGTCCCATATCCTGAGGTTCAACAATATCAACAGCAGGAGCAATATTTTACCTCACAAGGAGACAACTCAGAGTTAGTCCCACAGAACAAAGAGGAAACCAGACCACAATCGCAGGAGCCTCAACAACCACAAATCGAGGACACCGTTAATTTTTATACCATACACCCATAGGGTGAAATGGTATATTAAAGTCGCCAAAATGTATGTAACAGGCAGAAGGAAGCATCTCCGACCCCACAAAGTATATATATTCTTGATCAGGATCAAAAACCGAGTCGATCTAGCCATGTCCGTCTGTCCGTCCGTCCGTCCGTCCGTATGAACACCTAGATCTCGGAGACTATAAGAGCTAGAACCACCAAATTTGGTATGCAGTCTCGTGTAGTATGTACGCTTATCGAGTTTGTTTAAAATTTTTGCCACGCCCCCTTCCGCCCCCAGAATTTACATAAAACTGTTTTTCTTAAAAAGTATAGCAGATAGAAACATCAAATTTGGTTTATATACTCGTTTAGTTAGCGCGCAGAAAATAATTGTTCCAACTTTTTGCCACGCCCCCTTCCGCCCCCGGAATTTACATAACTCTGATTTTCTTAAAAACTATAAAAGCTACCGACATTAAATTTGGTATGTAAGTTAGCCTCATAGACGCGCAGATATTGACTATTTAAAAATTTTGCCACGCCCATTTCCGCCCCCGAAAATTAAACAAAACTGATTTTCTCGAAAACTAACAAAGCTAAACTCACCAAATTTAGTATGTATATTGGCTTAGTATGCGCGCAGAATACATATATTTTAATATGTTGCCACGCCCACTTCCGCCTCCATAATTTAGAAAAAACCGATTAGCTCTTGCAATTTTTTGACCATCGCGATCAAATTTGGCAGACTAATAAATCTTATCTATTTCTATCAAACTACCAAATTTGATTGAAATCGGACTAGAAACATACAAAATATACGTATGAACGTATTTTGCTACGCGATCCATAAGGGCAGTATTGGCCGTTGGCTAGTGGCGGCGCTAGAGTGCTTGTGTGTTTGTAGAGTGAGCGAGATAGCAAACGGTATGAGGCATGTTAAAACAATTTAGTAGACATACATTTGGTTTTCGAAATTCTAAATATTTGTTTCACCTGGTGTATGGTATACCCAAGTCGGCGAGACGACTTACTTACTTCATTTAGGTTAAAGTGTTCCTCTTTGCCGTACTTTGTTGTCCGGGACAAAGACGGAACCTCATACAATTTCTTAATAGATACCGGCTCGAACAAGAACTATGTCCAACCAGAAATAGCAAAAAATATCAAAACGAATGAACACAAGTTTTACGCGAACACCGTAAGCGGTCGCATTTTAATAACCAGCCATATCCATTTGGGTTTATTCAACGAACCCAATAAACCAATAACATTCTTCCTATTACCTAATCTGAATCCGTTCCATGGAATTCTAGGTAATGACTCACTAAGAGAGTTAAACGCTATCATTGATGTAGGGAAAGATCTACTATACGTCAACAACTCTCATGTTGTTAAAGTGAAGCAGATGCGAGCCCATCAGGTCCATACCATCAAATCAGATGAGCTCACTAATCAGCAGAAATTAGGATTAAAGGCGCTCCAAGAGGAGTACAAATCGCTATTCGCGGACCCAAATAAAAATTGACTTATGCTACTAATGTCCAAGGAGAAATCCGAACGACAACAGACACTCCAGTCTACACCAAGCATTACCCATATCCAGCCTCTCTAAGAGAAGTAGTAGAAGACCAGCTACAAGAATTATTACGAGATGGTATAATACGACCCTCACGGTCGCCCTATAATTCCCCTGTGTGGATAGTCCCTAAAAAGAGTGACAGCCTTGGGAATAAGCAATATAGGATGGTCATAGATTATAGAAAGCTCAATGCAGTTACAGTTTCGGATAGGTATCCTATCCCCGAAATCGGAGAAATGGTTGCTCAGTTGGGCAACAATAAGTATTTCTCTGTTCTTGATCTAAAGAGCGGATTTCATCAGATTTCCCTTAAGGAATCTGATATTGAAAAAACGGCATTCGCCGTGAATGGAGGGAAATACGAGTTCACGAGACTCCCCTTCGGCCTTAAGAATTCCCCATCAATATTCCAAAGAGCTCTCGATGATATTTTGAGAGATCTCATTGGAAAGATCTGTTACGTCTACATCGACGACATAATAATATTCAGTAAATCAGAGGAAGAGCATTTCCGACATCTAGCTTTGGTATTTTCTACCTTGTCCAAGGCAAATATGAAAGTCCAAGTTGATAAATGCAAATTCCTAAGACATAGCGTTGACTTCCTAGGCGTAGTAATTTCAAGGGAAGGAGTTAAAACCAATCCAGAGAAAATCCAAGCCATTAAAAAGTTCCCTATACCAAAGAACCTAAAACAACTAAGGTCCTTCCTGGGATTAGCTAGTTATTACAGAAGATTTATCAAAGATTTTGCTAAATTAGCTAGACCCTTGACTGCGTTATTGAGAGGAGAACATGGCAGAGCCAAGAAAAATGTCTCAAGTGTAAACTCTCTATTATTTTCGTTAATTAATCCCTTGGGATTGTCTTTTTATTTTCGGATTTTATTTCTGAATTTATTAATTGCACATGTGGTCTTATTGCCTATTCTTGAGAGAGTGTGCCCGTACCCCGCCTTAGTGTATTATACCCCTTTAGTGTGACCAATTCGGTTATCGGGGAAATTCACTGAGACGAAGAGCGGGCTTATTTGAAATATTCTTAATGTTTACATTCGGCCAATCCTGACATTTGATCGACCTCGATCATACAATATAACATACAACATACAATATACATATACAAATACTGCTTATCAAATACATATTACAAACAGAAGCTCACAGTTTTATCACACGCATGCATCCACGGCTTGAGTCGGGCTGATTCTAAGATACCTTTGTAGGGCAATTGAGTAAGTTGACAATCGTCAATATCAGTGACTTCGTAACGGTAATTTGGAAGAACTCGATTTATCTTATAAGGACCACGGTACTTAGGAGCGAACTTTTTGCACGATCCGGGAGTGACATCAACATTGCGAATGGCAACAAAATCATTGACTCTATAGGATAAAGGTGCCTTATGCCTTAAAGCGTATCGCTTTTCATTGCGCTCCTGCGATAATTGAATTTTCGCACTTGCCTCTTCCCTAGTGGCCTCAATGTTACAGCGGTTTTCTGAACTAAATTTCTCGTCAAGATACTCGGTTAATTCATCTACTAAGGGGCCTCGCTGATCGCAACCAAACAACAACATTGACGGAGTTTTACCGGTACTACACTGCACTGAGTTATTAATAGCGAACTCCACACGATTAACTAATTTATACCAATCGGCTTGGGCTAAAGGTTCTGACAGCTTTCCCAACATTGGGGTCAACACACGGTTCACACGTTCGACCTGCCCATTGGCTTGAGGGGCAGCAGTCGCTACTTTAATGTGGTCAATATTTCGGTTTTCTACAAATTCAGAAAACTCAAACGACGTAAAACAAGTACCTCTATCGGATATAACTCTTCTTGGTCGGCTATAATAATCAAAATATTTTTCTAATGCGGCGGTAACTTCTTTGGTACTAGTGGAATTTACGGGATACAATTTGACAAACTTTGTAAATGCGTCAATCACTACTAAAAGGTGCTTTCTTTTCGATGTAACACTTGGTAAGGGACCTAAGTGGTCAACATGAATAGTATCAAATGGAATCGGACTTTTCGGAATACTATGCAAGGTTCTATTATGTATAGTTCTTGGAACACTATGTAAAATACACGGCAGACAATCTTTTATAAACGACTCAACCTTTGGATTCATTAATGGGAACCAGTACTTTTCTTTCAAGTTGTTTACACATTTATCAACGCCTAAGTGACCTAGTTTCTCGTGACACCTTCGTATTAATTCCCCTTGCATGCGAGCCGGTGCATACAAACACAGTCTTTCCTTAGCATTTCTTTTGTACACTATACCATCTATTAACTCAAATCCAACATCATTGCCTTTTTCTAAATTTTCTCTTAGTTTACGGATATCCGGATCTCTTATTTGTTCTGACTGCAATAATAAATCAACATCTTGCGGAGACGCACCCACTACACCAACCAGCTTTGCCGACTCATTTCGATCGAGCTGGTCACTTCTTTCGCTTTGGTTACTTAATCTCGGATCAACAGAACTTTCATTTAAAGAAACGCAAGGTTTATTCTTAACCAGTTTTAACCGACTTCTTTCTAAACATAGCTCACACAGCCTGAAACAACTCTTCGCTAAATGAACACACGGGTTTGTCCCAAACGGTCCTACATAATTCTTCCCTAAAGGAGCACATGGTTTTATTTTACACGGGTTTGTCTCACACGGGTCTATCTCACACGGTTTTATCTCACACGGGTTTTTCTCACACGGGTCTATCTCACACGGTTTTATCTCACACGGGTCTATCTCACACGGTTTTGTCTCAAACGGTTTTATCTCACACGGGTCTATCTCACACGGTTTTGATTCAAACTGGTCTATCTCACACGGTTTTGTCTCAAACTTGTCTATCTCACACGGTTTTGTCTCAAACAGTTTTAAATAATTCTTCACTAAAGGAGCACACAGCTTGGTCAAATCTCTACCAGACTCACACGGTTTAACGCAACTTTCTTCAAAAGTAACATACGGTTCACAAGGTTCAATTGGGGCATTCTGGTCTCTCTTCACTAATAAATCGCAAGGATCAAAATCACCTTCTACAATATTCTCTAACAACTCGGTTTGCCGACTTAATGCGTCTACCTGGCCCATGTTTGAACCGGGTCTATGAGCAATGGTATAATCAAAGTTTTCCAATTCCAACGACCACCGCGCAATGCGGGGATTTATTGATTTTTTACTCAAGGTTTGGACCAATGAATTACAATCGGTAACGATCAAAAATGGTCTGTGTTCTAAATAAACGCGAAATCGGCGCACGGCATATATTATGGCCAAAGTTTCAAGTTCAAAACTGTGATAACGGGACTCGGCGGCTGTCGCCTTTCGGGAATAATAAGAGACTGGATGCATTTTGCCATCAGTCTGTCTTTGCATCAAAGAGGCACCAAAGCCATTTGAACTAGCGTCAGTATGCAACTCAGTTTCGTAAGTAGGGTTAAAGATAGCTAATACGGGCGGACTGGATAAGGCGGATCTTAATGTGAGAAATACGTTTTTAGCGGTTTTGTTCATCGGAAATGGACCACCTTGTTTAAGCAACTCAGTTAACGGTTTAGCTATGCGGGAGAAATTCGGAACAAATTTGCGAAAATAAGAGAATAAGCCTAAGCACGAGTGTAATGCTTTGCTGTTAAGTGGTTCTGGTATTCTTGAATAGCTTTTAAATGTGTATTATTTGGTAAAATTCCCTTATCACTGACTTCATATCCTAAATAATCTATGCTCTTCTGTAGGAAAATGCTTTTCTTCAAATTGAGCTCTAAATTGTACTGAATAAAACGATCTAACAGTTTTGCTAACAACTTATGATGCTGATCTACGGTGCGGGTGGCAATAATAATATCGTCCATATAAACTACAAGTTCTCGATCTCTAATCATATCACTAAGTATGTTCGATATAAATCTCTGAAATACAGCTGGTCCGTTCTTTAGACCAAAAGGCATTCTCAGATATTCGAACTGCCCATCGGGTGTAACGAATGCGGTGTATTTAATTGAATCCTCTTCCATACCTACATGGTAAAAACCACTTTTCAAATCTATGACGGAGAAAACGGTCTTGCCCTCAAGGTATTCTAGGCAATCTTCTATCAAAGGCAACGGAAAATTATCCCTCACAGTCTTCTTATTTAAACCTCGAGAATCAACGCACATTCGTATATTGCCATCCTTTTTCCGCACTAGGACGATGGCGGACGCATAGGGGGAATTGCTTGGTCGGATTACATTATTGGCTAACAACTCACTAACTGTTTTAGAAACGATTCCTCTTTCATAATATGATAATCTCCTAGGACTACTATGAAATGGTGTTGTATCTGTCAGACATATTCTCATCATATATTTGGGCAACCCGTAATTAATTGAAAATCGGTCAATGTAATGCTCACGCACGATGTCTCGGCACTCACGCATCGCGCCTAATCCAAATTCACTGCCAACAGTAGTATTCCCGGTATCTGACAGCGTTGCACAAACGGTTTGCAACTCTGTTAGCCATTCTCGAAACGGGGATGCATTCGTGTTTACATTAGGGTTATTACAATAATTATCTAGATCAGTGGTGTTATTACTAATGGTATTATGCTTAGGATATTTAGTAAACAGGGATGCACAGAAGGATTTGTAAACAAAAGCAATGGTACTCTTTAATGATGCGGAATTCTTTTCATACTTTCTTACATTTTCAATCAATGAGAACTTAAGACCTATTTTATTCAAGGCGTCTCTACCAAGAAGTAGTTGCGTCGGCATAATATTATCGGGAATAACTAAAAATTGAATTTCATAATATTTTTTGCAAAACAGAACTAAACATTTGACTGTTCCAAAAGTCAGAATAGAGCCACCGCTCAGTCCATGAAAAGAACTTTTAACTAATTTATCGCAATCTAAATCCGGCATCAATGCTCTACTGGCAAAACTTACTGGGCTTCCGGAATCTAATAGGGCAAAAATATTATTAACATCAGTGCATCCCCCTTTACAAGATATTCTTAAACTTACTAATTGAATAAATGACTTATCATCAATGGTGTCCGGGTCTTCACTAGAGCTCATGGCGGCGATCTTGGTTCGCATTGGACAATTCCGGTACTGATGGCCCACATTGAAGCACCGATAGCAACTTCCTTTTGGTCTCTCCGGACGTGGACAGTCAAACATTAAGTGACCAATCTGGCGGCAATTGAAACATCTCTTATCCTTTGCAGCAAGCGTAATGGCCTGCGTACGGTCTGAAGTGCCAATCGGGCGCTTCCTCATCTGGTTAGCAATCTCGTAGTTTGTCATTTGTAGGCCAAATACCTTCACAAGGGCATCCTTCAGCTCGTTCCAGGTTGTAGTCTTCTCATATGTCATGTATGCTTTAGCAGATCCTTCCAGCAGTCGGTTGCCCAACGACCAACATTGGGCATCACTCAGTACATAGACTCTAGCCGCTTTCTCCAGCTCACGAATCCATACGTGAATGGACAGATCACCATCACCAGAGAATTTAGGTACGGTAGTTTCGACGTCCTTCAAGTTCATGCGGCAATTATATTCCGGTCTGCTTAAGTTCTCCTCAATGTTTCCCACGCCGCGCTGCTCAATAAGAGGCTCCGGACCAACATCCACAAGTTGTCCGGTAAGCACATTTGCAGACACTGCTGGGCTGACTGCCTGCTCTTCGGGTACATCACTCTCTCCAGACTGATTCTGTGCCATGACTGCTTTTACCAATGCTCGCAATTGGTAAATTGACGCCTCTCTGTCGCAAGGTACTTCCTTTGCCGCTAGCAACTCAAGCAATGCGGTTTTGTTTAATTTAATGATCTCGGTGTATTTCATAAAAATACTTTCTTTAGGGCAAACCCCACACCTGATTTGTAAACTCTCTATTATTTTCGTTAATTAATCCCTTGGGATTGTCTTTTTATTTTCGGATTTTATTTCTGAATTTATTAATTGCACATGTGGTCTTATTGCCTATTCTTGAGAGAGTGTGCCCGTACCCCGCCTTAGTGTATTATACCCCTTTAGTGTGACCAAATTCGGTTATCGGGGAAATTCACTGAGACGAAGAGCGGGCTTATTTGAAATATTCTTAATGTTTACAAAAGAAAAATCGAAATCCGATTCGGTGAAGCCGAAACCGATGCCTTTGAGAAAGTGAAAAATGCATTAGTGTCACAAGACGTTATGCTAGCATACCCTGACTTTGAACAAGAGTTCCATCTAACCACCGATGCCTCAAACATCGCACTAGGAGCTTCTCTAGAACAGAATGGGAGACCCATTACATTTCTTTCCCGTGCGTTATCCAAAGCTGACGAAAACTATGCCACAAATGAAAGAGAAATGCTAGCAATAGTATGGGCATTGGATAAGCTAAGAATGTATGTATACGGCAAGTCCAAGGTGATCATTTACACCGACCAACAGACTCTCACTTATGCTCTCAGCCCAAAAAATAACAACATAAAGCTGAAGAAATGGAAAACTTACCTGGAGGAATACAATTACGAGTTGAAATACAAACCGGGTAGCTCAAATGTCTTAGCAGACGCGCTCTCTAGGAACCCTACTAACATAAATGCTAGTAGTACGTCAGCTACAGTCCACAGTGATGAAAGCTCAGGGCATGAACTCATTCCAGCAATGGAAGTACCCATCAATGTCTTTAAAAACCAATTGTTTATCCTCACCGGTGATAACGAATCCACCACCTTCGAAATACCATTCCCCACATACCACAGACACACAATAGTGAGAAGTAATTATTCCGAAAACAATCTTGTAACTATTTTAAAAGAAAAAATGGATCCGAGAATTTTTACTTCTGTAAGTATCATGGGTAAAATTCAACAAATTTTTCCGGAGCATTTTAGGAATTACAAGGAAGATTCACACAAATCCAAACTGTAGATGTCCATGATCAGACCCAAGAACAAATCATAATTAAAGAACACCTTAGAGCACATAGAAATTCCATCGAAAATAAAAAGCAAATTTTATCTGAGTATTTTTTCCCAGGTATGAAGAAAAAAGTAGAAGCACAAGTAAACTCTTGCCAAACATGTAAACTCTCGAAGTACAATAATATACTTTAATATACTCTCGAAAATACAACCAACCCCTATTCCGACATATCCAGGCGAAATAATCCATATAGATTTATATATTTCACCCAAAATATGATAATTTTAACAGCCATAGACAAATTTTCTAAGTATGCGCAAGTTAAACTCGTAAACTCAAAAGCAGCAGAACATCTTAAAGTGCCCTTACGTGAGTTATTGATAGCCTTCGGTATGACGAAAATCGTGGTAATGGATAACGAAAAGGCTTTAAATTCTGCATCAATAAAATTTCTTTTAAATAATCAGTTAGGGATACAACAAATTTAATCCATACACCAGAAAAATTAGCACTCGAAAGGGAAAAGATTTCAGAAAACATCTTAAAGAAACAAAACAAAGACCTAGGGTATCATAACAAAACAAAAAAAACCCATAAAAATTTACGATCCAGGTGAAATCATCTACGTTAGGATTAATAAACGATTGGGTTCGAAACTAACGTCTAGATACAAAAAATAAATAGTAGCCGAAGATCTTAATACCAAAATTAAAACCAGGTCAGGCAGGATAGTTCATAAAAACCACTTGAAATATTGATAAACATCCTTTTCCGACAGATTGCTTATGTTACCACTTTGCTGGGGTCACACAACCATATTAGACTACACTAAGTCAAGAGTGGTCATGTTGGAAACTGGGTTAGCCGCGCGCCAGAACGGAACCTTTGAAATCGTCCATGTCATCGAACTAGAAAAATATCAAATGCCCATATCCGTTTTAAAAGAAGTCGTCAAAAATTCGACAAACCTAAGTCCGTATCAGACTTTTTTGGCCTATGAGATAACGCGGATACAGAATGAACTGAGGAGGCTTCAACCGATGCAGTTTAGAAACAAAAGATCGCTTGATATACTTGGCACGGCGTGGAAATGGTTAGCGGGCACACCTGATCACGAAATCATATGATTGTGGTAAATAAGATCAATGAACAATTGGTAAACAATAATCGGCAGGTCGTAATTAATAATCTAATAGAGAATAAGATAAACGATTTAATTAAAATAACTAATACCATATTAATTAAAGGTAAACCCGAATCTAACAATAAGTCAAAAGAAATTGAAATAACCAAATTTAAATTGAGTCTCCTAAGAGAAGAATTAACAAATATTATCTATGCAATCGATTGGGCCAAGGCCAATACAGTAAATTCACTAATATTATCCTCTACCGAAATAGATTTCATCGAAACAATTAAAGAAGAAAGTTTAACATTTATAAACATTGAAGAATTAATAGAGTTTGCTGAGGTCAGTGTAGCCTCAGATGGTAAATCACTCCTTTATATTGTTAGCCTTCCCAGAGTAATCAATGAAATTTGTAAACAAATCCTAGCAATACCAATTAAATATCAAAAATTTATAGAAGAAATAGACTACGAAAACATCATGAAATGTAACAAGAAATACTTCGGGTTAACCAATAAGAGTAATTGTAAAATTCATAATGGTAAGACAATTTGTAAACAGGAAGATCTGACTAATTTGGAAAACAGTAAATGTATAGGAGCCTACTTGCAAAGAAGGAATCCCCAATGTAAGGTCATCAACAACCAGCACGTAATATCCCATTCCAAGGGGACATCAGCATCAATGGAGAAAACATCACCCTAGAAGGCACCTTCATAATCCAAGCGGAAAACGCGACAGTCATTATAGAAGACTCCTGGTATATTGTGAAGACACGCTTTGAAGCCGAGGATCAACCGCCGCTGTTACAATTACTATCAAATAAGCAGCAGAGAGGTGAAAAGCTATCGCTGGAAATGATCAAGGAGTTACACATCAATAATACTAATAATCTGGAGCGTATCCAAAGAAACAACTTGATTATGTCTTCATCAAACTGGATTATTCTAACTCTTCTAGCAGCTGCGATGATAACATATTGCATCATAAAAAAATACTGCAGCCACGGAACAGGCAACCATGGTCCACCAATGGAAGTCTCAATCGGGCCTGTCCAATATTTTGTTGCGACCGAGGACGTCCGCACTTAAAGGGGGAGGAGTTAAGCACTTCTATCACAACTCATATCATAACATAGAAGCCATAAACCCAAGTCCGTCAACACATGCCCATTAACCGCATGCCCATTGGCCGTCCCTATTTCATCATCACATGCAATAGCCATTGGTCAACCCCACTCAATCGTCACATGCCCATTTGTCGCATGATCGCCAATCTCAAGTAACAGTCCGATCGCTAGGATAAACAATAAGCCTGCACCCCATTTTCCCAGGCCCTAGAAGAATGGTGTCGGGTTCGGTGCATACGCAGAATCACGCCACAAATTTCGGCAATAAACAAAGAATGGTCCTGAACACTTGTGTAAACAAAGAATGGCCCCACGCAATTCAAGTGGACTATTGGACTCAGCCAACGCCGCAGCCTGCGACGACGTCGATTACCCAAGCCTTCATCCAACATAATTGAACCATAGCAAATCAGTCTTGAGCCTAAGTACAAACCAACCGGTAACTTCGCTTAAACTCCGCCGAATTCGCTCACCAAAGTCAGCATCTTTCAGTTATAATTAAAACATACTGTATTGTAATAAAAGTGACTTTATAAATAATGAAGTAAGTAAGTCGTCTCGCCGACTTGGGTATACCATACACCAGGTGAAACAAATATTTAGAATTTCGAAAACCAAATGTATGTCTACTAAATTGTTTTAACATGCCTCATACCGTTTGCTATCTCGCTCACTCTATAAACACACAAGCACTCTAGCGCCGCCACTAGCCAACGGCCAATACTGCCCTTATGGATCGCGTAGCAAAATACGTTCATACGTATATTTTGTATGTTTCTAGTCCGATTTCAATCAAATTTGGTAGTTTGATAGAAATAGATAAGATTTATTAGTCTGCCAAATTTGATCGCGATGGTCGAAAAAATTGCACGAGCCAATCGGTTTTTCTAAATTATGGAGGCGGAAGTGGGCGTGGCAACGTATTAAAATATATATATTCTGCGCGCATACTAAGCCAATATACATACTAAATTTGGTGAGTTTAGCTTTGTTAGTTTCGAGAAAATCAGTTTTGTTTAATTTTCGGGGCGGAAATGGGCGTGGCAAAATTTTAAATAGTCAATATCTGCGCGTCTATGAGGCTAACTTACATACCAAATTTAATGTCGGTAGCTTTTATAGTTTTTAAGAAAATCAGAGTTATGTAAATTCCGGGGGCGGAAGGGGCGTGGCAAAAAGTTGGAACAATTATTTTCTGCGCGCTAACTAAACGAGTATATAAACCAAATTTGATGTTTCTATCTGCTATACTTTTTAAGAAAAACAGTTTTATGTAAATTCTGGGGGCGGAAGGGGGCGTGGCAAAAATTTGAAACAAACTCGATAAGCGTACATACTACACGAGACTGCATACCAAATTTGGTGGCTCTAGCTCTTATAGTCTCCGAGATCTAGGTGTTCATACGGACGGACGGACGGACGGACAGACGGACATGGCTAGATCGACTCGGTTTTTGATCCTGATCAAGAATATATATACTTTGTGGGGTCGGAGATGCTTCCTTCTGCCTGTTACATACATTTTGGCGACTTTAATATACCATTTCACCCTATGGGTGTATGGTATAAAAATTCATTTTTTAACCCGTGAGTGAAGGAAGTGTTTAATTTATACACATGTGTATATGTAAATCTTATAATTCAATGGAAATGTTTATATGCTGCAAAGCTACAAGATCTCTTTTACGAAATACACATTGTTTGTCGCTCATTCTGCTTTCAATTTCATAATTCGGCGGAATTGCCAAAACGCTACAAAACCACAATACTTAGTATTGTATTTCGGGCGAAATCGATCTGATAGCAGAACCACGCTGAACAAACGACGCGTCGTCGCGACGCTAAAAAGCTAGCAATTTCTGGCGAAACTGATCAGCTAGCTGAGCTGCGATGGGCAGACAAAGCGGCAAAGCGGCACATTCTAGTGAAATCGATCTGCTAAGCAGAGCTGCAATTGGCAAACGAAGCATTCATAAGTAGTAACGTTTTATTGTAGGCTCATTTACAAAAGTGAGCTCGAGTTGCAAAGACGTTAATAAAATTAGAAGTTCAGTTTAAAGTTGTGACACCAAGTTTAAGAACAATATACTATTAATTACTATTAACAATATACTATTAATACATAATTAAAGTAATAAAGGTTTGTTACAAAATATTTTAAAAGAACATTAAGAACAATACAAACGATGCGATGTTAGTGCCATACAGTCAAACAAAAAATATACATATATATATATATATGTATGTACCTATATATATATATATATATATATAAATATATATGTGTGCGTGTGAGTGTTGTGCGTATGTGTATGTGCATAGACAATTATAATTATATTTAAAACATTGCAGAATTTTAAAACAATCAAAAAAAAAAAAAAATATAGAAATAAATAAAAAAAAAAATAATAAGGATAATAATACAGATGTATATTAGTGTACGTGTGTGCATATGTATGTGTGTGTGTGTGTTTAAGAACAATATATGTGTATATATATGTATGTATATACGTATATGTGTATGTATATACATATATATGTATGTGTGTGTCGGTGTTACATATATGTACATGTATATAAATAAATATAATAATGTTTAAAACATTACAGAATTTAGAAACACTCACGTCGAGAAATCACGTCAACATAAATGCCAAAAAAATCTACATTCCAAGCAGCCACAAAAAGAACATCTGCCAGACGAACGGCAAGGCTCATTTATGAAGATCCAGTTCATTCACCCAACGACGTAGCAATGGATTCTGGAAATGCCTCAGTGTCACTTCCCACAACTATATCGACTCCAAACGTTACGCCTACAATAAGCAGCATAGCCAACAACCCAACATCTTTAAATCCAACTGACATCCTTGCCTTTATCAAGGAGCTACCTACTTTTGACGGCATCCCTAATAAACCGCAAGACTTCATTGTCAATGTGGAAGAAGTCATCGCTTTGATCAGAGGAACTGACCAGACACCATACAGCTCCCTTCTGTTAAGTGCCATCAGGAACAAAATCGTAGGTAGAGCTAATGACGCCTTAAAACTATCCAATACTGCACTCACCTGGGATGATGAAGCCTATGGAACATTGCCGTGTCGAAAAGACCTTCTATTCGCAAAAACCAAATACTAGCCAGAATTTTCGAGCCATACTTACCACCATACTTACGCACCCAAAACATAAGAAATCAACCAAACAACAACACCTATTCTAACAATAGAAGCCAATTATTTAGAAATAATTCAACCATTTCTCAGCCTAACATTAACAACCAGGCTAATAACAACTACCATAATAGAAATTCAACTGTAAATCCTTTCAATTCAACAGGCCCAACTAGGAACCAATTACACAATATCAATGAGCAACAATCTTCAACTGAACTTTGTAATATTAATGACGCATGAAATTTTTTCGAAACTGCCTCCGAGAACCAACGGGTATATAACAAAAAAATCACACGGATCGACACTCCCTTTTATATGGATAAATTCCGTTACAACTCAACCCATAAATTCTTAATAGATACAGGTTCCACAAATTCATTTGTAAGCCCAACCATAGTGAGCAATGTCGATCGCAAAACTCTTGATAATCCTATAACTGTACAGTCAGTGTTGAACCAACACGTCATAAAAGAAAAAACCACTATTCAATCACTTAAAGAGTTTAATGAACAAATGAAGATAGACTTACTTCTTTTTGATTTTCACCCACATTTCAAAGGTTTGCTTGGGATGGATGTCCTTAGAAAGTTAAAAGCCAATATTAATCTGGACAGTTTTTGTTTAGAAACTCCAAAATCATGTTTAAAAATTTGTTTACAAGACAACCTAGTAACCGAAGTACATATTATCCCAGCTTCTTCAAAATCTTTAATAACCCTTCCGGTCCGGATGAAGGAAGGTAATTTCTACTCTCAACAGACAATGTATAATAAGCACTTAGAGATTTCAGAAGGTCTATACAATTCAGTTAACGGATATAGCAAGATGGTAACCGTAAATAATTCACTTGAAGATCAGCAATTATATTTAGAACAGCCATTAGAAACCATACCCTATGATCAAAATCACTATATTGAAATATACAATATAAATTCGGACAATCAAAGTCTCCCACATGTTCACAAATACGTTACCAAATTAAAAACCGATCACCTAAACTCCGAAGAAAAAATTGCATTAATACAACTCTGTAGCAAGTTTATGACGACAATCAAAAACTAACATTTACCAGCGATATTATACATTATATACGCACAACTGACGACATGCCAATCTTTGTTAAATCATATCGATACCCCTACGCCTTAAAGAAAGAAGTAAAAGACCAAATAGACTCAATGCTAAAGCAAAACATAATTAAAAACAGTTATTCGCCCTGTAGCGCCTCTATTTGGGTAGTTCCAAAAAAAACGAACTCCCCTGAAACGCAGAAATGGAGATTAGTTTTAGATTATCGTAAACTTAACGAAAAAACAATTTCAGACCGTTATCCAATTCCAAATATAAATGAGATTTTAGACCAACTTGCTAAATCTAATTACTTCTCAACTCTTGATTTAGCTAGTGGATTTCACCAGATTGAAATGAACCAAGCAGATAGGAGCAAAACAGCTTTTACAGTCGAAGGTGGCCACTTTGAATTCATCCGTATGCCGTTCGGGTTGAAGAATGCACCTGCAACGTTCCAAAGAGTAATGGACCATGTCCTTGGAGATCTAGTAGGTTCCATTTGTTTAGTATACCTAGACGACATTATAATTTTTTCACCATCTCTACAAAAACACCTGATCGATATTAGGCAAGTATTTGATAGACTCAGATCCGCTAATCTTAAGCTACAAATCGCAAAATATGACTTCCTTCGGAGAGAAGTTAATTTTCTAGGTCATATTGTAACTCAAGATGAGGTCAAGCCTAACCCAAATAAGATAAAATCCATTCAGGAGTTCCCTATCCCAAAAAACAGGAGACAAATTAAATCATTTCTAGGTCTTCTTGGCTATTATAGAAAATTTATTAAAGACTTTGCCCGCATAACAAAGCCACTAACACAACAATTAAAAGGTACAAAAGCAGTAACAATTGATGAAGAATACTGTAAAACTTTTGAATTCTGTAAGACATTACTTTGTAATAATCCAATATTGACCTACCCAAACTTTTAAGAACCCTTTATATTAACTACTGATGCAAGCAATTATGCCATCGGCGCTGTTTTATCCCAAAAATTATCTGGAAGCGACAAACCTATTTCTTACGCCAGTCGCACATTATCCGATGAAGAAACACATTATCCGTTATTCAGCTACAGAAAAAGAAATGCTTTCCGTCCATTGGGCAGTAAAACACTTCAGACCCTACTTATTCGGAAAAAAATTTATTTTAGTTTCAGACCACAAACCATTAACATGGAACACAGGACCATTTTCCACCAACGACAAGGTCGCCCGTTGGAAACTACAATTACTAGAATACGAATACGAATTTGAATACAAACCAGACAGCCTGGGCTAACTTCGACCGCGTCAAAGTTTGTATACCCTTGCAACTTTTTGGTAACTCTTTCCTTACCTATAGCTATCAAAGTGGAAAAACGTTTTATCTAAAAAGGATAATGTTTGCGAAAGAACGGCCAACAGTCGTTGCACGGGAAATAACGAAGTTATTGGACAAAGTCACAGTTTTCCACCGATCGTTCCTATGGGAGCTATATGATATAGCTACCCGATCCTTATCAAATTTGGCACAGCCATTAACAGATATACTAAACTAACAAATGTTTAATTTGAAAGCAATCGCGTCAAAAGTAACGAAGTTATTGACCAAAGTCACTGTTTTCGAAAGATCGTTCCTATGGGAGCTATATGATATAGTCACCCGATCTTGATCAAATTTGGCACAGTCGTTTATATGTGTAATTAACTCACCAATATTAAATTTCACGACAATAGCTCAGAAAATAACGAAGTTATTAAGATAAGTCACTGTTCGTGACTTTGGCGTTTGTATGGGAGCTATATTATATAGTGATCCGATCCGGCTGAATCCGAGATATACAACGCCTGCAGTATATACAAGCCTACATGCAAAATTTCAGCTCTGTAGCTCTTACGGTCTAGGAGGAGTTTGCGTTGATCCAGACGGACGGACGGACGGACGGACGGACGGACGGACGGACGGACATGGCTATTTGAACTCGTCTCGTCGTGCTGATCAAGAATATATATACTTTATATGGTCGGAGATGCTTCCTTCTATGCGTTGCACACTTCTGACCAAAATTAATATACCCTTTTTGCAAGGGTATAAAAAGGCTCTCAGAACGTAGTTGCAGATGCACTGAGTCCGACACGAAGCAAATATTATCGTTAACAATATAGATGTCGAAAATTTTCAAATAACAAAGTAACATCTTCTCTGTATTATCAAGCATAATAATTGCCGAAAAACCACTTTACGATTTTAGTTTGCAGATTGTTTTAGCTGAAGGTTCTCCTGCTTCTTACCAGGTTTCTACTCCCAGACTTAACTCAGATACTGTACTAGACATTCTAAAAAAAATTTTAAAGATTAACAGGACATTAGCAATTTACACATCAGACAGTACTTTTATACCATACACCCATAGGGTGAAATGGTATATTAAAGTCGCCAAAATGTATGTAACAGGCAGAAGGAAGCATCTCCGACCCCACAAAGTATATATATTCTTGATCAGGATCAAAAACCGAGTCGATCTAGCCATGTCCGTCTGTCCGTCCGTCCGTCCGTCCGTCCGTATGAACACCTAGATCTCGGAGACTATAAGAGCTAGAACCACCAAATTTGGTATGCAGTCTCGTGTAGTATGTACGCTTATCGAGTTTGTTTCAAATTTTTGCCACGCCCCCTTCCGCCCCCAGAATTTACATAAAACTGTTTTTCTTAAAAAGTATAGCAGATAGAAACATCAAATTTGGTTTATATACTCGTTTAGTTAGCGCGCAGAAAATAATTGTTCCAACTTTTTGCCACGACCCCTTCCGCCCCCGGAATTTACATAACTCTGATTTTCTTAAAAACTATGAAAGCTACCGACATTAAATTTGGTATGTAAGTTAGCCTCATAGACGCGCAGATATTGACTATTTAAAAATTTTGCCACGCCCATTTCCGCCCCCGAAAATTAAACAAAACTGATTTTCTCGAAAACTAACAAAGCTAAACTCACCAAATTTAGTATGTATATTGGCTTAGTATGCGCGCAGAATACATATATTTTATTATGTTGCCACGCCCACTTCCGCCTCCATAATTTAGAAAAAACCGATTAGCTCTTGCAATTTTTTGACCATCGCGATCAAATTTGGCAGACTAATAAATCTTATCTATTTCTATCAAACTACCAAATTTGATTGAAATCGGACTAGAAACATACAAAATATACGTATGAACGTATTTTGCTACGCGATCCATAAGGGCAGAATTGGCCGTTGGCTAGTGGCGGCGCTAGAGTGCTTGTGTGTTTGTAGAGTGAGCGAGATAGCAAACGGTATTAGGCATGTTAAAACAATTTAGTAGACATACATTTGGTTTTCGAAATTCTAAATATTTGTTTCACCTGGTGTACGGTATACCCAAGTCGGCGAGACGACTTACTTACTTTATTCAAATAGTACTAGATGTGTTCTCTAAACATTTTTCTCACAATAAATTATTTAAATTACTTAGGTGTACAACTCTTTTAGACGATATCACTAATACGACCGATCAAGAAAAAATAGTCAATGATTATCATAATAATAACAATCACCGGGGTATTGATGAAACATTAATGCACCTTAAAAGAAAAGTCTACTTTCCACATATGAAAAGCAAAATAGCGCAAATAATAAAGGGTTGTGAAATTTGCCTCACACTTAAATACGATAGACAGCCGCAGAAACAACCTTTTGAAGTACCAGAAACTCCTTGCAAACCAATGGACATAGTCCATATAGACATATACACGATAAACAAAAACTATAACCTTACACTAATAGATAAGTTTTCAAAATTTGCGTGTGCCTACCCTTTACCCAACAGGACCTGCATAAACGTCGTTACCGCCATGAAACATTTTTTCAGCCTTTTTGGAATCCCTAAAAAAATAGTTTATGACCAAGGTGCGGAATTTTCTGGCAGTATATTTAAAGATTTCTGTAATCAATACGACATCCAATGTCATATAACTTCCTTCCAGCAGTCATCCAGCAACTCTCCAGTAGAACGATTACATTCGACACTGACTGAAACCTATAGAATAATCACAGAATTAAAAAAGAAAAATAAGCAGATTAACAAACACGAGGAAACTCTTTCGGAAACACTTCTCACGTACAATAACGCTATACATTCATCTACAAAATACACACCTTTTGAACTTTTTACTGGACGCACACCTATATTTGAACAAACAATTAAATACGACACTAATTATGAATATTTACAAAAATTAAATTTTTTTCAATCAAAATTATACCAAGAGGTAAAAGAGATTTTACATAAAAATACTAGCAATAAATAAAGCAAACTTGATAAACTTAACAAAACTCGGAAATCCGCAGCCCCCTTATCAACTAATGAAAGCATATTTCGAAAAGAAAACCGTAGAAATAAGTTAACGCCAAGATTTTCTAAACATAAAGTCTTACGAGATAATGGTAACACACTTATCACCACACGCTTGCAAAAAATCCATAAATTTAGAATCAATAAATCCATAATCTTTGCTTTTTAGATATGTCATTCATTGTAACCAAACGCATTGTAAACAATATACAGCATTTGTTTTAACATTTGAAAAAAAAATTTTTGTAACATAAAATGCTACAAAAACAACTAGAAAAATTAAGCTTTCAGCATACCATTAGATCCTTTTGTGTTGCGTTGGAATCACAAGTGGACAACGAGGGTCCGATGAACAAGCCCAAGTCACAAGGAAAATCAGCGGCATCCACCCCAACAGCCCATTCTAAACGCATTTGTTTCATTTTGGGGAGGGAGGAGTTACCAACACCCTGGTCACTAAATTGGGGAACGAGACCCAGGAAAGAAGACGTGGCATCGACTCTTTTCTGTTCACAGAACGATTGATAATTTATATATGATGATCATACATACACAAAACATACATACACAAAACATACATACATAAAACATTCATACATATGATACATAAAACATACATACATAAAACATACATACATAAAACATACATACATATGATACATAAAACATACATACATAAAACATAAAACAAAATGTAGAGAACCAAAAAACATTATGAATAAAAAGACACTTCTGTTTTAACATCTGAATCGAACAGACGTTTGAGTTACTCGGGAAAAACTAAATACACACACATCTCACACACCCTCATTCAAACCATCTAGCTCCCGGTGGTAATTGGCGCAGCTGGGTCAGGAATAGACCTAATTATGTTCACATTGAGAACTATGTCTTTAAAGGATTTGTTAGTTGGAACGGAATCAATTGTTGATAATCGTTTACATGGCAAAACCAATCACACAACACAAAAAAAAAAAAAAAAAAAAATATTTACCTTACAATATTTACATACATGTACATGTTACACACATGAAGATTGGCCTACAGAATCAATCGCTGATAACTAAAGGTCAATCATAAGTGAAATTAAAATTATTTTCGTGAAAGTGTAGGCTGAAATCATACGTTTATAATCGCCACAAAAAAAAAAAATTAATAATTTAACTTACAATATTTCCAAAAAAAAAAAAAAAAAAAAAAAAAAAAAAAAAAAAGAGGAATATGTATATACATGGATGCATATAAGTTAAGCACTTCTATCACAACTCATACCATAACATAGAAGCCATAAACCCAAGTCCGTCAACACATGCCCATTAACCGCATGCCCATTGGCCGACCCTATTTCATCATCACATGCAATACCCATTGGTCAACCCCACTCAATCGTCACATGCCCATTTGTCGCATGATCGCCAATCTCAAGTAACAGTCCGATCGCTAGGATAAACAATAAGCCTGCACCCCATTTTCCCAGGCCCTAGAAGAATGGTGTCGGGTTCGGTGCATACGCAGAATCACGCCACAAATTTCGGCAATAAACAATGAATGGTCCCACGCACTTAAAGTGGACTATTGGACTCACCCAACGCCGCCGCCTGCGACGACGTCGATTACCCAAGCCTTCATCCAACATAATTGAACCATAGCAAATCAGTCTTGAGCCTAAGTACAAACCAACCGGTAACTTCGCTTAAACTCCGCCGAATTCGCTCACCAAAGTCAGCATCTTTCAGTTATAATTAAAACATACTGTATTGTAATAAAAGTGACTTTATAAATAAAAATTCATTTTTTTAACCCGTGAGTGAAGGAAGTGTTTAATTTACATACATAAAACATACATACATATGATACATAAAACACACATACATAAAGCATACATACACACATGCATTAATTCGATTGTAACAGACACACAAAGATAGACAAAAGGTAGAGAATCCAAAAACATTATGAATAAAAAAGACACTTCTGTTTTAACATCTGAATCGAACAGACGTTTGAGTTAATCGGGGAAAAACTAAATACACACACATCTCACACACCCTCATTCAAACCATCTAGCTCCCGGTGGTAATTCACGCAACAATTAGTAGCCGGAACTCAAGCCCATTGTAGCTCCCGACCAGGTCACCTGGAACCCTTAATAGTTGTGGACGAAGTCGTCAACAAAAAAAGGGTGAGCGGCACCAACCTGGTGACATTCACCGACAAGATTACCATCAACCAAACAACGTTTGTCAACAAGTATAATGTGCTCAGAAAGAAACAAGTGGTGTCAGCCGAGTCACAAATCAACATTACGAAGTACCGGGAACACTTAAGCCTGCCATTCCTCCACGAACTGAGCATAAACAACCTCCAGCATATAACTGAACTACGCTCAAAACTAATATCGAGTCATGTACTGAGCAGCAGCATCACTGTTGGGGTGGTCCTAATTTGGTTCGCCATCTAACTGGTCGTTCGCAGAGACGCGAGTTAGTGACAACTCTGCAGAAGTTTTGAGAAGTCAAGGGACGGCCTCCACTTAAGCGAGGAAGGAGTTGACATGGACAGGAGGCAATAGAGGATGCAACTGCAATATTGGCCGTGGCCGCGATCACTGGGCAATATGATCCCAATGGTTATGCCCAGTGCTTATGGTTCTTGGATTTGGCGCCTACATTCACAGATGCTTGGCAATAGGTGTCGATGTGTTTCGCAAGGTGACAGGGTGTCCAAGGGTCAACTCTGGGGTGATGCCAATCAGTTGGTTGATGTCGTTGGGTTTGGCTACCCTGGTGAGCTGTCAATCGTCTTCTTTTTTCTTTTCCGGTCTCTGACCCATAAAAGACGCATTGCTCATAAAAAATATAAAAACTAATCCGAAATCCGTTTATTTAGAAACCAAAATACGCTTGCAAACAAATAAATAAAGACGAATATTAAAACACTTTAATATAATTGGCGCCCAACCTAGAAAAAAGTGCCCACCGTATTAAAAAACAATTCTAAGTCAAAAATAGAATTGAAATAAAAACCCAAAAGTTATAAACTATGTGGTAAAAATTATTACCACAAAAAATAACAAAAAGGTCACGTCATTGGATTCGTGACGGCACCGGTTAAGAATCTATTTACTACAAGGATTAAAACCCACTAAATACCGCCTGCCACAATTCAGCAACAACAGTGCATAGAAAAATCAACAGCAGAAAAATGAAAATAAATGTGAGATTTTTGTTGTTTAAATAAATTAATCTTGGATTGTTGGAAACTCAATGATTTGCTTGGCATTAGGGGTGGTTAGTTAACTGAAACGTTGAGGTTGACATTCTCTGTTTTAATTGATTCCAAAACTAAGTTTTGCACCAACCATTAGTAAAAAAGCTTTAAACTATTAAAAAATATTTGGTCATATCTGTATATTTTCTCTGCCTCGTTTGGTTATAAAATTGCTCAGGATCGCGACAAAATCCAAGTCTACATCGCTGAAGCATCTGTAGCATATTGATTTTACGTTCTTCAAGTTACATAACTCAATTGATTTTTACATCTCACTCGATCAAAGGACACGCAGACGTCATTTATACTGACTTCAGTAGGGCCTTTGACTCTGTTAATCATACTCTGCTCTTATATAAGTTGAACGCACTTGGCATCCCCATCCTTTTGATAGATTGGATTCTTTAATATCTTTCTAAGCGCACACAAATGGGCCTCTTTAAGTCTTTATTTCTAAGACCATCCAAGTAAACTCTGGAGAACCTCAGGGTAGTCATTTGGGTTGATTGGTATTCACTCTTTTTATAAATGATCTTCAATTGGTAGTAACGCATTCTCGTGTGCTTATGTGCGCGGATGATGTTAAGCTTTACCTCAGTTTTAAAGACATATTGTCTTCTTGCCTGCTTCAATCGGATCTTAATGATCTTCAGAGTTGTTGTGAAACCAACCTAATAAACCTCAACGGCTCTTAATGTAAAGTTATGTCTTTTTATACCCTTGCAAAATAGAGTATATTAATTTTGGTCAGAAGTGTGCAACGCATAGAAGAAAGCATCTCCGACCATATAAAGTATATATATTCTTGATCAGTATGACGAGACGAGTTCATATAGCCATGTCCGTCCGTCCGTCCGTCCGTCCGTCTGTCCGTCTGTCCCTCCATCTGGATCAACGCAAACTCCTCCTAGACCGAAAGAGCTACAGAGTTGAAATTTTGCATGTAGGCCTTTATATACTGCAGTCACGAACAGTGACTTTTCTCAATAACTTCGTTATTTTTAAAGTGATTGCTTTCAAATTAAATATTTGTTAGTTTTATATATCTATTAATGTCTGTGCCGAATTTGATAAAGATCGGGTAACTATATCATATAGCTCCCATAGGAACGATCGGTGGAAAACAGTGACTTTGATCAATATCTTCGTTATTTCCTATGCTATGATTGTAGGCCGTTCTTTCGCAAACTTTAGCCTTTAGAAAAAATGTTTTCCATTTTGATGGCTATAGGTAAGGAAAGTGTTAACAAAAAAGTTGCAAGGGTATACAAACTTTGACGCGGTCGAAGGTAGCCCCGGCCCTCTGGTTATAGATACACCCCATACTTAGCAACGGTTAGATATTATTAATGACTTAGGTGTTAATATGACTTAGGTGTTCTTATGGACCATAAAGTAACTCTTAATCCTCATATTTCTGATACAGTTAATAAAGCTATGAATGTTCTTGGGTTTGTGAAACGATGGTCAAATGAGTTTGACGATCCGTACAGAAACAAAATTCTGTATACTTCATTAATCCGTCCTATCTTAGCGTAAGGGTTTTGCATATGGCCACCTCAATATAAGACACAATGTCAATTTGCCATCATACTCTAGATAGCTTCTTTTTATCAATCTTCCTTATTTAATTAATCGTAGAGTAATGCTTGGTGCTATCTTTATTCACAAACTTTTAATAGGTGAAATAGACTCTCCTAAGCTTCTTTTAATCAATCATCCTTCTTTAAATAATCGTAGAGTAATGCTTGGTGCTATCTTTATTCACAAACTTTTGATAGGTGAAATAGACTCTTCTGAGCTATTGAACCAGTTAAACATATCTGTACCACGTAGACCAACTATTCTTTGCAGGAGCCTTTTCGAGTCCTATGTTCTGATTACAATCTTCTATATCCCGTAATCAGATCAGAAGCCTCTCTTTTTCTTGTGAAAACCTCTATTTTAGCACACTTAGTTAATCATATTTTAATTGTTTGTCCGTTGTATTTGTGTATTTGTCCACGCGATCGTGCCTTCCGATATACGGCTGCGCCCCACGGTCGTTCGGGCGGAAAGTGCACAGCTCTCTGCTTGGGCTCGCTCGAAAAAGGCTATGTCCTGGTGTCGTAGGGGCACTTAAACGTACTTTGCATTGTACGAGTCAACGTCCATACAATATCTCAATATTGTTCTTGCTACTATATCTACTCAGGATATTTATGGCAGTAGCTAGATCTGGACGTGTACATAGCATTATGTACATTAAACCGCTAATAAGATTACGACAAGGAGCGTTTCAATCCTCATCTGAGTTAAGAAGCTCATAATTTAGTTTATTCATTATGGGAGTACTGACAGAATTGCAACTATCCATGTTTAATGTATTTAAAATTCTTTTCACATATGCAGCTTGGCTTAAATATATTTTGTCTTCATTTCTGTTCCAATAAAATGTCGTATCTCATTGAAAGGGTTATATACAGTACGATACAAACTTACACCCATTTTTGCGCAGTACAACATATGTATATAACCCCTTAAGTCAGTCATTCTAACTGACTTTTTTGAAACTATTCATTTTATTCATATCTCCTGCCGATATTACTAGGTAATCAACATATAATAACACATATATGTTTTTCTTAATGTCACCTCTATCAAGAATATCGAATTCTGTTAATGCTAACTGCGTGTTTAAGCCCATTTATGGCCTTGTTCAGTTTGCATATATGTAGGATCGCGGTATGGTAGAGGTGACTTCGAGTGAGAATAGGTATCGATGTAATATCGATTAAAACGATATACGATGGTGAGAAGTAGTCAGTCAGTTCGAAGAGAGAGTCAGTCGAATAGAGTGAGCCGGTAAAGTTGCGTCTCGAAGTGTGAGTTCGGAGTGAATTCAAAAATTAAAAAGAGAAACATTGTGAAGTAATTAATAATTTTACTACTAAGCTAATAAACTAATAAAATACAATAAAGCTGATAAAAATAAAACCCAGTGTGTGCGAATTGAATCTCTTCATCTCGGGGACTGAAGGGGAAAGCTGAAGGTCCACAACTTGGAGGCTCGTCCGGGTTAAAGCTGAATCTCCACAACTTGGGGGTTCGTCCGAGATCGTTTGACGGTAAGACTATCCATCAATCATCAAATTGTTGCAGTCTAAGATCCGTTATTGTACATCAGTCATCAAATTGTTGTACAAAAAACGTTAAATCCATGGGAAAAATTGTGAAATTCAGTCAATTCTTGGAATAAGTCGCACACAAGAGAGAGTGAGACAGCAGCAGAGATTCTTGGCAAACGAAAAAAAAAGCACATCGAGCGTCCACTGAAAATTTTTGGCGCCATGTCATAAGAAAAAAAAGGGAAATCCACAAGAGCGACAGAGACGGCAACACGGCAACGAACCAGAGAGACAATGACATGATCGTGCGAATCTGAGCGAGGCAGTAACAAGACGAAGACCTAAGAGACCTAACGGAGGCACAAAGAGTGTGCAAATACGAGTGTGTGAACGAGACGAGAGAGCAACATTCACACCGACGGCAGCATCATCCCCAGAAGTGTGCGTGACGTGATGAGAAGAGCAGGAAAACGAAGAAGCAACAAGAGAAAGACCTAAGAGAGGAGACAACGAGGCACAGAGAGTGTAACAACGAGGTACAGACTGTGCGAACGACGAGGCACGGAGAGTACAAAACCGAGACGAGAAGCACTCACACAGACGACGGCATCAACCATCGCAAGGGTGAGTAGTAAAACGTAGAGTGCGTTATTGGGACCGACAAGACACAAAGAGTATCCAGAGAGCAGCATTCATACAAACGACGACAAAGAGTATCCAGAGAGCAGCATTCACACAAACGACGACAAAGAGTTTCCAGAGAGCAACGATCACACCGACGGCGAGTCACGAGTTGAAGAGCATCCTTCTACGAGGACTCACTAGAACGTAGCTTACAAGTAGTAAACGATCAACAAGAGGTACAGAGTATAATGGCGTTTACACTAAGAGATATCTATGATTCGTTAACTGAAGCAAGATGTCGACAATTGGCTTGCAGATTTTGAGAACTGTGCAGAGACTGTCAAATGGAACGATTTACAGAAATTCATTCATAGACAATTGTTAAAAGGGGCTGCGAAATTGTTCGTGAATAGCGAAGATGGTCTTACCGATTGGATTAGTCTAAAGTCAGCTTTAGAGAGAGAATTTTCGGAGAACTTGTCCGCAAAACAAGTACATAAGCTACTCGAGAATAGGAAGAAAAAACAGAGTAAAAGTTTGATCGAATATTTTTATGAAATGAAAAGTTTGGCGAAAAAGAGCACATTAGATGAAGAAAGCGTTATAGAATATATAATAGAGGGTATACCAGATTCGAAGCCGAACAAGACTGTGTTGTATCAAGCTAAGAATTTTAGAGAATTACGAGAAAATATGAAAATTTACGAGAAAGTATCTACTGAGAAAGAGTCAAAATGGTCTAGAGCATCGAAATTCGAGAAGAAGCAGCAGGATATTGCTATAAATGAGCCAAGATGCTACAAGTGCGGAGGAAGAAATCACATAGCGAAAAATTGCAAGGAGAGCGATATTAAGTGTTTTAAATATAACCAACCTGGTCATAAGGCGAATCAGTTTAGCATGCATGGAAAAATGTTCGAAAAAGATAGTCATAAAGTGCAGCAACTTACTCAGAAATTATATAATCGTGTCTTTAAAGATGTTCATTTTGGCAATGAGTTTATATCAGCGTTTTTCGATTCAGGTAGTGATGTCTCGACTATACTTATAGTCTCACTTAAGAGCGCGTACAAACGAGTTTACCCAGTTCCCTTGAGTTCGGATGTGAAAGAGTTATTGGGAATAGGAAGTAAGAAAATTTACACTAAAGGATCTTTTAAAATAGATACGGCTTTGGATGGTGTTCCTATTAAGATGTGTTTCCATGTTGTGAGAGATAGAGATACGTTACACGATGGTGTAATCGGAAATGACGTATTTGAGGTCGTAAATGCTACAATGGGAAAACAAGGATTAGTGTTTTACGGGATTCAGGTAGTGATGTCTCGACTATACTTATAGTCTCACTTGAGAGCGCGTACAAACGAGTTTACCCAGTTCCCTTGAGTTCGGATGTGAAAGAGTTATTGGGAATAGGAAGTAAGAAAATTTACACTAAAGGATCTTTTAAAATAGATACGGCTTTGGATGGTGTTCCTATTAAGATGTGTTTCCATGTTGTGAGAGATAGAGATACGTTACACGATGGTGTAATCGGAAATGACGTATTTGAGGGAAAACAAGGATTAGTGTTTTACGGGAATAATCGATCGGTTGGAGGAAATCAAGTTATTACTTGTTACAGTAATCCAAAAGATCCACCCCCAGTACGCGATGTAAGTCCCATAGAAGAGTTGCAAAACACGTTCGGGCAGATATTGACTACGAGAGTCGAAAACTTTTCGTCAGAGATAGAGCTTTCCCATTTGAGCATTGAGTTGAAGTCTAAAGTCCTAGAAATCATTTCGGATTATAGTCCGGTCAAACCAGCTAACTGTCCAGTGAAAATGAAGATTATACTTACTGATGAAATACCGGTATATCAGAAACCAAGACGCTTATCGTACGAAGATCAGAAAAGAGTCGATCAACAGGTCAAAGAGTATTTAGAAGAAGGAATAATCCGCCATAGTGTATCTGAGTATTCTTCTCCAATTGTATTAGTACCGAAGAAAGATGGAGAAAAGAGATTATGTTGCGATTATAGAAGAGTAAATCAGAAAATTATAAGAGATAATTTTCCGACGGCAGTGATTGATGATGTATTACATAAGCTACAAGAAGGTAGAGTGTTTACAACTCTTGATTTGTGTAATGGCTATTACCATGTCAGTTGCCAGTTGAAGAAAACTCAAAGAAACTTACTTCGTTCGTTACTCAAAATGGGCAATTTGAATTCAATTTTTTTTGCATTAATAATTCAGCAGCTGTGTTTACTAGATATATTTTTGCAATGTTGAGACCGTTGATTAATGAAGGCATATTGATGTTGTACATGGATGTAGGATTGCGTGAGAACCCCTAATGGTATCAGAATACCGATAACGATATTAGTTTGATAGATATCGATAGATGGTCAATCGGAGAGAAAAAAAGTTTGAGTTGCTGGACGAAGAGGTTGTGTTGGTCTCGTTAAATTAAAAGTGTTCAATAAGATGGTTTCTTTTTCTTTTGTTAATAATTAAATAAAAACGATAAGCTAAGCTAAGATACATTCATAAAAGCAAAGTGGTGTGAAGAGTATATTTTATTCTGGTCCAGTGGACTCAGCCTTTCTACATTTTGGGGGCTCAACCGGGATAGTAAACTTTATGAAGAAATCGCGCGTAATTGCAAGAGTGACGCCAACATAAGGAAACATGAGAGCAAGCGAGACAAAATAAAATGCGTGCTTTAATTTCACCACCGAAAGACAAGAAAAGAGACGAACACATGAGAAATAACAACAAAGACGAAAAGATGAGTAACGCTTAAAAGACGACAATTTTGTTCAGAGAGGAACAAAATGAGGAAAAGCAAGAACAAAGACGAAAATATTTGAAAGACGAACAACTTCCCAAAGACGAAAATTTGTTCAGAGACGAACACGAAGAGCATCAAAAGACGAAAGACGACAAAAATTTGTTCAAAGAGGGACAAAACGAGGAGAAAAATTGAACTTGCTTGGATTCGGCGCTATCCAATCATTCATGCAAGCCAAGAAGTAACCTGGAGCAGAGATCGGACTAGGAGTCACACGGAGAGTGGCTGCTAATACGAGGAGTACCAGATCAAGACGAGACGACCCGATTCACCACTACATGCACAGTCAGAAGGCATCGTCCATCCAACATTGTGTGTGTGTGAGTGAGAAGAAGCTAAGACGTAAACAAGACGACACGTAAGAAGACAACTGCGTAAGGAACACTACACGTAAGAAGACAACTGCGTAAAGGAGATCACGAGAAACGGACAACATAGACGTAAAATAACCAGATAAGAGAACAAACGAATTACAATTTTTGAAATAAGAAAAGATGATTTAAAAGTTGTGAAATAAGAGAAACGATGAATTACAATTTTTAAAATAAGAAAAGAGGATTTAAAATTTTGAAAATAAGAAAAGAAGATTTAAAATTTTGAAAAATAAGAAAGAAGATTTAAAATTTTCGAATTAGAGAAAGAGAAATAAGAAAAGACGACCTACGAGTTTTGGAAAATAAGTAAGAAAGAAAAATTCAACAAAGAGGAATTAGAATATTTGTAATCATATAAACTAACATCTAATTTAAGCACTAATTTAAATTAAAAGAAAAGTTAAAAGAGCTGAATTTAAGTGTAAAAGGCAACAAACCTGAATTAAGAGAGAGATTAATTTCATATTTTGATTTGGACAAGAACGAGGAATCCTTATATTCAGAAGCTAATACCAGTATTCAAGGCGAAGTTGAAGAAGTTGAGAGAGAAGTGACAATGGCGTTCACATTAAAAGATATTCGTGATTCGTTGACAGAGTTTGATGGGAGCAACAAAAGAATGTATTAGAATGGCTTTCAGACTTTGAGGGTACTGCTGTAACAGTACAATGGAATGATCTTCAGAAATTTATCTATGGTAGACAGCTGTTGACAGGAGCGGCTAAGTTGTTCGTAAATAGGCAAGAGGGTCTAACAAGTTGGGGTAGACTTAAGAGCGAGTTACCTACCCAGTCACCACACCAACGAATTCACCTTCAACTACACAAACCATGGACAACACATCAAAAAGGGCAACAAATAACACATATGTACATATATACGTACATACATATTTACACACATACTTATATCCATATATAGACACTTACATATATACGTACATACATATTTACACACATACATATATCCATACATACATATATAGACACTTACATACATATATACATTCATACATATATACATAATTAACTGAAGGAGAGAACGGCATTGTCGCCGAATAAAAATCATAATTGTGTGTTGAACGTCAAACAAGACGGAGGTTTTAATTTTATAATAAAAAAAAATACTAAAAAGTAAATAAACACAGTGAAAAGTTACTCTTTTTCCTCGAACACGTCTTGGCCAAGATGTTAACTGGCGCAGCTTAACGACTTCAGGGACGGGAAAAAGTGCCCCGAAGGAACCTACGTTCATGCATAAGTATCTAAGTATCAAAAAAAAAAAAAAAAGGTTTTAAATAAAGATTCACAAATATTTCATTAATAAAAAAAAACAAAAAAAAAAACGAAAAGTATTTAAATAATGATTCACAAATATTGCATTGGTAATAAAAAAAAAAAAAAAAAAAAAAAAATTTATAATAATGCATAAATTGTTGCCTAATCGTGCTAGAGATTGTTAAGTGTGCTAAACCAGTGCATTTTGCGATTGAACCAACTGTATCGGACAGAGCGATAAAGACAACAAAACATGTACATATGTACATACATATACATACATACATATGTATGTATAAATCGTCAATGTGTACTCCATGATATTGATGTTGGTGTTGCATTTCAGTTTCACTCGAATTTAAAATATTTAATCGGGTGTATTCGTTCCCCCGAATTCAGCAATTCCCGTTAAGCACATACACACATGTATATGGGTACAAGCTGCGTAACAGGCGACATTGTCGTTTGCTACATTTTGCAGACTTGCGCGTCTCGTCAGAGTGACGGAGATGCCGCAACGGTACAAAGTTGCTTCGCGACAAGCGTCTCTACTTCATCATCTTTTTGGTCTGACCGCGTCGCGGTACAAGCTGCGTAACAGGCGACATTGTCGTTTGCTACATTTTGCAGCCTTGCATGTCTCGTCAGAGTGACGGACATGCCGCAACGGTACAAAGTAGCTTCGCGACAAGCGTCTCTATTTTATCATCTTTTTCGTCTGACCGCGTCGCGAGTCGCACATTTTGGTGGCTTTACGTGTTCCGTTAGAACAGAACGACAGCGATGTCGCGACAGTCAGAATTGTTTGACGAGTGGCGTCGCAAATTTTGGAGTGCGTTTTGTAGTTTCCTAACCTTTGGGCAGCGAGTCATTTAATTTTCAACCGCCTTGGAAGCAACATCGATCTTCAAAAAAAAAAAAAAAAAAAAATAATAATAATATATATGTATAAAAGAAAAGTAGACAGAAGTCAAAGTGTGTGCAAATTAAACAATTAAACAATTAAATTCGAATGCTTCAAGTTTGAGCGAGCAAAGGCCCAACAATATTAGCCGAAAGTGAAAGGGGTAAGGTACATATATATATATATATACAGATAAAAAAAAAAAAAAGAAACCAACAACAAAATTAATTCAAATAAAATATTTAAAACTATAAACAAAAAACACTACTATAAAAATAGTATAACTTTCCCCAACTTTGTGATTCCCAAGGGACCCTCCAAAGTAAAAGGGGCAAACCAGCCTCTGGTTTTCATACTCAAAAAAAAAAAAAAAAAAAAAAAAAGAAACCAACAACAAAATTGATTCAAATAAAATATTTAAAACTATAAACAAAAAACACTACTATAAAAATAGTATAACTTTCCCCAACTTTGTGATTCCCAAGGGACCCTCCAAAGTAAAAGGGGGCAAACCAACCTCTGGTTTTCATACTCAAAAAAAAAAAAAAAAAAAAAAAAAAAAAAATAAAATATTTAAAACTATAAACAAAAAACACTACTATAAAAATAGTAAAACTTTCCCCAACTTTGTGATTCCCAAGGGACCCTCCAAAGTAAAAGGGGGCAAACCAGCCACTGGTTTTCATACTCAAAAAAAAAAAGGAGGAGAACAAATAGCTAAACGATACATAAGCTGTTTAAACCAACACATAAGTTGTTGTACAAATTTTTTTTTCTCGTGTTCTTATTGCGCTAGACGGTTATATGTGCCCACAAGTTTGTGTGTATGTGTAACCGGAACCTGCTGTATTGGACAGAGCTAATAAAAAAAAAAAAAAAAAACCCACAAAACACAAAAAAAATTAAAAAAAAAAAAAAATAAATAAAAAAAAATATATAATAAAAAAAATAAAAAAAAAAAACAAAAAAATATACATATATATCAATTTTAAAACAACAATAAAGATGTTGAATACACATAAAAGCTTGTCTATTCAAAAATAATAATAATTTTTTTTTATTAACAAGGCTTAATCTGGTGAAATTCACGGCTGACGACTGTCCGCCCTTAGTTGGGACTACTGCATCGAGCAACAATCTCAGCTAGCTTCAGCACAACCGCGAAATAAAACTACAAATATTTAAACCCATCATTTCATCGCTTGCCACACGGAGGGAAAACAATTCTTAGCTTCAGCACAACCGCAAAATAAAACAACAACTATTTAAAACCATCATTTCATCGCTTGCCACACGGAGGGACAACAATTCGTGAGTCAACAGATTCAAAAAAAAAAAAGAAGTTGGGACTACTGCAACGAGCAACAATCTCAGTTAGCTTCAGCACAACCGCAAAATAAAACAACAACTATTTAAAACCATCATTTCATCACTTGCCACACGGAGGGACAACAATTCGTGAGTCAACAGATTAAAAAAAAAAAAAAAAAAAAAAAAAAAAAAGAAGGAAGGACACCTTGCTTACACATAACACTAATTACAATAAAACATAAGTAAGAAAGATATATTAAGCTACGATTAAGTTAAAAAGTAAGAAACACGATCTAAGAGACTAGATACTAACAAAACAAATTCAAAAAAAAATAATTTTTCGGATTACCAATGAGTTTCGAATTATCAATGCCTTTAGATCAGGAGATTCCTCCAGCCCAACCCACTGGCCCACAAACACAGGAGCCATTAGGTGGGTTTAAGATATCCGATTTATTACAATTGATTCAGTCTATGCCTGTATATGAGGGAAATAAAGAGGGACTAAAAGAATTCATTACCAATGTTGAGGAGTTTTTAATGCTTATTAAAGGAGCAGATCAGACACCTGCAGGGGTCATGATTTTGAGAGCAATCAGGAACAAAATTCAGGGTAAAGCTCATGAAGTCTTGTATCAATCAAATGTGCGACTTAATTGGAATGAAATTAAAGATACCTTAATTAAACACTTTGTCGATAAAAGAACCGAGTATAATCTAATAGCAGAACTTGGAATATTAACACTGCAAAGCCATCCGGTAGAGATATTATACGAAAAAATCACAAATATTCAAAGAGCTCTACTAAACATCATTGACCAAAAGGATACCAATCCAATTATCATACAAACAAAGAAAGAATTGTTTCTTAACCAATGTCTAACCACTTTTCTGAAGGGACTTCGTGGACCTTTAGGTTCAATAGTTCGAGGCAGAAACCCCACGGATATCGTTACAGCATATGAAATAGCAATTGCGGAAAAGGAAGTTTATACTAGTCAAAGAGAAGCTAGGCGAATAAATCAGAGCTTTGAAAGAACAACGTATAATGGTCGAAATTCGGAATCGTTTGGGCCCCGAAACCAACAAAAAAGGGAGAGAAATTGGTCTCAAGAGGGAAAAACAAATAATTACAGTAACAACAATCAAAGACCATTTAAACAAAAAAAGTACGACAATGAGCAACAAAGTGACCGACAGAGACAGAAAAATTGGGGAAACTATAGTACCCAAACTAGAAATTCCAACTTCTCTAACCAGTCTGCAAAATCCAACACAAACAACAGTAATCAAATAAAAAAAAGAGATGAGTTGCACAACATTAATGATGACCAAAATTTTCAGTATGTAGCCTCAACATCCAAGCAGGCTACATAACCAAGCACACACATGGCTCGATTTTACCATATGTTCAAATTCAATTCCCATTTGGTAAAAAATTAAACCTTTTGATCGACACAGGGTCTACTACTTCTTTTCTTGACCTTTGTTCCAAGTGAACAACATATTAAACTAACCGAGCCAAGAATTATAAAAACAATTATAAATACACATGCACTATATTCAGCATGTTTACTAGACATGTTTAATGAATTTAACCAAAATGGTACACTAAAATTTTTATTATTTAAATTCCATTCATTTTTCGATGGCCTTATAGGAGTCGATTTACTAAAAACATTGAAAGCAAAAGTAGACTTAGAAAATTTCGTGTTGATCACACAAAATGCTAAACTCCCAATACTCACAAAAGAAAATTTAGCAGGAGAAAAGCTAGAGATTGAGCATTCAACCAGAAAACTAATCAAGATCCCTGTTAACCTTAAAGAAGGCACTTTTCTTTGTCAAGAAATACAACTAGATAATGACCTTTTTATTTCAAACGGATTATATTCAGCAGAAAATAACTTCAGTTGGGTCGAAATAACAAATTACTCCGATTCACATAAAAGTATATGTTTTGACCAACCCCTTCAAGTAAATTCATATTCCAAAGGTCAGCATATAGAAGTAAACATCGCTTTCCAAAATGATAATGAAACAGATTTAAGCTCATTTGATTTTAACAAAGTGATTAGAACTGCCCATATCAACTCAGAAGAAATCCAATTATTAAAAGACATTTGTGTTGAATTTTCTGACATCTTTTATGACGACAGTAAGCAACTATCATTTACAAACGAAGTCAAACATAAGATTTTGACTAAAGATGATATCCCGATTTATACAAGACCCTATAGGTATGGGTTCCATGAAAGAATTGAGGTAAAGGAACAGTTAAAAAAATTACTCGATAATAAAATAATAAGACATAGTCACTCTCCTTGGAGTGCACCGGTTTGGCTTGTGCCAAAAAAAGCCGATGCCTCAGGAAAAGAAAGTGGCGTCTAGTTGTAGATTTTAGAAAGCTAAATGAGAAAACCATAAAAGACAAGTACCCTATGCCAATAATAAACGATGTCTTGGATAGAATTGGGAAATCGAAATATTTTTCAATACTGGATTTAGCCAGTGGTTACCACCAGATAGAGATGCACAAGGACGACATCCAGAAAACAGCATTTTCGGCGGAGGGAGGACATTACGAGTTTATCAGAATGCCCTTTGGCCTGACTAATGCACCTGCAACTTTTCAAAGGGTAATAGATTCCTTATTTGGTGACTTATTTGGAACCTGTTGCCTTGCATATATGGATGACATCATTGTTTTCTCGCCATCCTTACAGGAACATATCCAACATTTAAAAAAAGTCTTCAAGAAAATTAGAAATGCAAATTTAAAATTACAACCGGATAAGTCTGAATTCCTGAAAAAGGAAATCGAATATCTGGGTCACATTGTTACCCCCGAAGGGGTAAAGCCAAACCCGACAAAGATTGAGACAATAAAGAAATTCCCTTTGCCTACTACACAGAAACAAATTAAATCATTCTTAGGTGTCATGGGTTATTATAGAAAGTTTATTAAAGATTTTGCTAAAATAACAAAACCACTAACTAAACAACTGAAGGGAAAATCAAAGGTTACTGTTGACGAGGACTTTATCAAAACTTTCAAATATTGTAAAACCTTGTTATGTAATGACCCGATCCTAATATACCCTGATTTCGATAAACCGTTTATACTTACTACAGATGCAAGTAATGTCGCTTTAGGGGCTGTTTTATCTCAAGGAAACTTGGGATCGGACAAGCCAGTTTCATTCGCTAGCAGAACACTAACGGACACCGAGGCGAACTACTCTACCGTCGAAAAAGAGATGCTTGCCATAATTTGGGCAATTAAGTATTTTAGACCGTATCTTTTTGGTCAAAAATTTAAAATTGTCACTGACCATAAGCCCCTGACATGGCTTATGAGTTTCAAGGAACCAAATTCCAAATTGGTGAGATGGAAGCTCAGACTGTTAGAGTACGATTACGAAGTTATATACAAAAAGGGGTCTCAAAACGTGATTGCTGACGCCTTGAGCAGAACAACACTTGATATCAACTTAAATGACCAAGAATCAGTCGAGGCGACATGTGAGGAAACCGTACATTCAGGCCTGGAGAACATTTCACAACTTATAGCAATTTCGGAAAAATGTTTAAACGATTTTAATATCCAAATTATCCTTAACAAAGATCCAGTTTCTAACATCAAAATCGAAAGCCCGTTTAAAAACAAACTTCGCCGCATTATATCAGAACCCATTTTTAATAAAAAGTCGTGATTAGAATTTTGAGAACTATTTTAAAACCAAATAAAACTTGTGCAATTTTTACCACTGACACAATATTCAAAATAGTACAAGAGGTTTTTTCACAGTTTTTTTCAAACAGTACACTCTATAAACTTGTTAGATGCACAGAGTTTTTGGAAGAACGTACCACACAGGATGAACAAGAAAAGAAATTAGAGACTATCACTATTATAATAATCACAGGGGAATTGATGAAACTCTAGCCCATTTAAAAAGAACAATATATTTTCCACATATGAAGCAAAAAATTACAAAAACAATAAACAATTGTGACTTATGCCAAACCCTGAAATACGATAGACATCCGCAAAAAGTTCCCTATCAGGAAACAGAGGTTCCAAAACTCCCATTAGACATAATTCATATCGATTTGTACACCATTAACCATCAAAATGTTTTAACAATAATAGACAAGTTTTCAAAATTTGCTGCTGGGTACACTATACCAGCAAGAGATAGCCTAAATATAGTAAAATCAATCAGACATTTTATGTGCACTCATGGCATACCTAAAAAGATTGTTTGTGACCAGGGTGCAGAGTTCGCAGGAAATCTTTTCATTGATTTTTGCACTCAATACAATATCACCAGACATGTCACATCTTTTCAACAGTCTTCAAGTAACGCCCCTGTTGAACGATTTCATTCGTCTTTAACAGAAATTTACAGACTAATAATGGAAAAGAGGAAAACTGAAAAAACTCCCACAATACATGACGATATCCTCGCTGAAGCATTGATCACTTACAACAATGCTATACACTCTGCAACTAATTTCACACCCTTTGAATTATTCTCGGGTCGAACCCACCTGTTTCAAAAAGCATTAAAATTTACTAACGAACACGATTATTTACAAGACTTAGACCTTTATCAAAAAAAATATACCCCAAGATTGCTCAACAAATATCTGATCAAAATAAAAAACGAACTTTAAAACTAAACGAAGAAAGGAAGGATCCACCAGAAGTGGAAACTGACGAGACAGTATTCAGAAAAGAAAATAGAAGAAATAAGTTGACTCCTCGCTTTTCAAAACATATTGTCACTAAAGATAAGGGGGTCACATTTATTACAAAGAAAAAGCAAAAAATTCACAAGTCAAAAATAAAACGATTGACAAGAAAGCCTTAGCAAAAAACCAGGTATACATATATATAATATAAAATACAAAAACAAAAGCAAACAAAAAATTATTAAATACGATTTTTCATATATACCTAATTATTGTAAACAACAACATACTTATTACACAAAAAGAATAAAAAAAAAAGAAAGGAATTTAGGGAAATTAAAGGGAGCATGAACAAATGAATAAACAATGTCAATCATCAATGAAACGTTAATAATAATAATTATTAATTAGTAATTATTATAAAATTTTCAAACATTACCGATCAACCGATAATAACAAACAGAATATTATAAGTAATAAAAAAAAAAAAAAAAAAAAAAAAAAAAAAAAACTATAAAAAACTATAAAAATAAGATCTATAAGGAATTAAGCACTGAACACAACGAAATCCATGTTCGTCAATATTTAAATAGAATTGGCCTTAGCATTGATGTTATGTATAACCATTTAAATAATACTTTATTTTTTTTTTTTTCAACTAAAGAAGACAAGATCACAGAAATTTTAGAAAAACGAAATGTCACAATCTCATCGCAAGAACATTTATATAGATTACTTGAAATAGATACATTTGTAAACAAAACTAATGTAATATTTTACATAAAAATTCCAATGTTCAGAATTAAAGATTATAAATTCATTCATTATACCATTGCCAATGACAAGACTAAATATCTAAAAATGCTTAAACATGTTATTTATAATAGATATAGTATTAAGCCTCTTAAAGATAAAATTATTATTTTTTTTTTTTTGCCCCAACGTGGGATACAAATTATCTACAAGAAATCATCAATGGACAGAACAACCGGAAATTCTGGAACCAGAAAGGGAGTTTGTTTTGTTGGTGTTAAACAGACTTAAAACCTAGCATAGACAACCTCACCTGGAAGCAATCAAAGCGCAACTATATTTTAATCCTTTGAAGAGGATCAATTGTTCTCAAACCACCACCAGTCGCTACTAATTTCGTTTAGACCACCGCTATGGCCCTCACTTCAATCCAGTGGGGGAGGAGTTACCTACCCAGTCACCACACCAACGAATTCACCTTCAACTACACAAACCATGGACAACACATCAAAAAGGGCAACAAATAACACATATGTACATATATACGTACATACATATTTACACACATACTTATATCCATATATAGACACTTACATATATACGTACATACATATTTACACACATACATATATCCATACATACATATATAGACACTTACATACATATATACATTCATACATATATACATAATTAACTGAAGGAGAGAACGGCATTGTCGCCGAATAAAAATCATAATTGTGTGTTGAACGTCAAACAAGACGGAGGTTTTAATTTTATAATAAAAAAAAATACTAAAAAGTAAATAAACACAGTGAAAAGTTACTCTTTTTCCTCGAACACGTCTTGGCCAAGATGTTAACTAGCGCGCTACAGGATGAGTTTACTGTTAAATTGTCGGCAAAGAAGTTCACAAATAATTAGAGAGTAGAAAGAAGAAATACAACGAGAGTCTAGTTGAGTACTTTTATCTAAAGAAGAGTATAGCCAAAAGAGGCAGCTTAGATGAGGAAAGCATTGTCGAATACATCATTGAGGGTATCCCTGACTCTAAAATGAATAAAAGCATTCTTTACCAAGCGAGAGATTTAAAGGAATTACGAGAGAAACTAAGGATGTACGAGAAATATGCTTCCAACCAAGAGTCTAAACCAAAACCACGATTTGAGAAGCTGCAATCGAGGAATACTTTGGAGGATTTCAAATGCTTTAAGTGTGGAGGAAATAATCACATCGCTAAGAATTGTAAAGACGATTTCAAATGTTTTAAATGTAATCAGATGGGACACAAATCATTAAGTTTAATTCTTAATGTTTGCTCATTCTTTTAAGGATGTTCCAATAGGCAATCGGGTATTATCTGCTCTGTTTGATTCGGGCAGTGATATCTCTACTATTAGCGAGAGCGCCTATATGGAAATATACCCTGTTAAATTAAACCGTGAATGCAAGTTAGACGGCAACGTCGTGGAAATAGCCTTTCATGTTGTTCGAGATAAAGATACTTTGTACAAAGGAGTAATCGGAAATCATCTTTTGGAAAACTTAAATGTTACCATTGGGAAAAGAGGAATTGTTTTCCACAAAGAGGATGAGATGCCAAAACCAATCAGCACTGATAAGCAAACCGAAACAAAAGTCCCAGATTTGCAAAAGACGGTTGAAAATATAATGACGATTGACCCGTGCCCAGAAATGAAGACTGTAGTAGCAGACGAGATCCCGATTCATCAGAGGCCAAGACGTTTGCCATATCAGGATCAAGCGATAGTAGATCAGCGAGTAAAGAGAGAGACGAAGGCTGGAATAGTTCGTCAAAACTTTTCCAAGCACTTATATCCTGTGGTGCTTCTTTCGTGGAAAGATGGCAAGAATATAGTATGCGGTGATGATAGAAAGCCAAATCCGAAGATAATACGACGCAACATTAAAGACCACGATTTTGAGATCAAACATCGACCTGGAACTAAGATGAAACATACAGATGCTTTGAAGATGACTCGTTGTTTAAAGTCCGAAGAAACGCTTAAAGACGAAATGAGGACAATAACTTGGCAAGGTTTAAAGTCTCAGTTAGAGAAAGAATTACTTATAGAGTTGCAACGGGGAAAAGATGAAATTCGTAGAAAAGCTAAATATGATGTAGGGAATATTGGGGAAAATGAGGGCCCAAATAGGACCAATACCATAGCAGAGTATATAAAGATGTAGTGACCATCATTAGGGACGAATGAGGCTGTAGAATGGCCGAATGTAGAATTGCGTGAGAACCCCTAATGGTATCAGAATACCGATAACGATATTAGTTTGATAGATATCGATAGATGGTCAATCGGAGGGAAAAAAAGCTTGAGTTGCTGGACGAAGAGGTTGTGTTGGTTTCGTTAAGTTAAAAGTGTTCAATAAGATGGTTTCTTTTTCTTTTGTTAATAATTAAATAAAAATGATAAGCTAAGATACATACATAAAAGCAAAGTGGTGTGAAGAGTATATTTTATTCTGGTCCAGTGGACTCAGCCTTTCTACATGGATGATATTATTATTGCAGCAAAAAATGAGTTTGAGGGTATTGAGAGATTGAAAAGAGTTATAAGTTTAGCAGAAGAGTCGGGATTAAAGATAAAATGAAAAAAATGTCAATTTCTTTAGCGTAAGGTAAATTTTTTGGGATACATCATAGAAAATGGCACCATCAAACCGTCAAAGGAGAAGACAAGTGCCGTTGAGAATTTTCCAGTTCCTCGGGATGTGAAAGGAGTCCAACGTTATTTGGGTCTTACTTCATATTTTCGTAGGTTTATGAAGGATTTCGCTACGATAGCTAGGCCGTTGACAAATTTGTTGAGAGCTGACGTACCTTTTGCTTATTTTGAACTGTTAAAAGCGGGATTGAGTAATCCACCGGTTTTGCGTCTTTTTAATCCTAGAAGTGTGACAGAAGTTCATTGTGACACGAGTATGTATGGGTACGGCGCGATTTTACTTCAAAAAGATTCGGAGGATCAACAATACCATCCGGTAGAGTACATGAGCAGACGAACTACCCCGGCTGAGGAAAAATATCATTCGTATGAGTTAGAGGTACTGGCTATAATTCAAGCATTAAAGAAGTGGAGAATATATGTGATGGGCATCAAGATAAAGATAGTAACCGATTGTAATGCTTTTGCGATGACGATAAAGAAACGTGACATTCCGCTAAGGGTGGCCCGATGGGCTATATTCTTGCAAGACTTTAATTTTGAAATTGAGCATAGATCAGGGGTAAAGATGAAACATGTCGACGCATTATGTAGGGTATATTGTTTACTGTCAGGAGATTCTTTGAAGAGTAAAATACAATTTACACAGAGAAAAGAAGAATGGATCAGCATGATTCTAAAGTGTTAGAAAAGGGAGCGCACGCCGACTATTACGTGCAGTACGGAATATTGTATAAAGATCCCGTTAAGAAGCTTATTGTAATATCTACTAGCATTGAGCAAGAGATAATATTGGTTGCTCATCGACAAGGGCACTTCGGAGTTAAAAAAACGGTTGATCTAGTGGAAAGAGAGTATTAATATACCTGGTCTGTTGAGCAAAGTAGAGATAGTAGTGAGGTCTTGTAGAGAATGTATTGTAAGTAAGGCGAATGAGAACGTGGTCAAAACGCGAGAGAAAAACAGGAAATCGTTTAATAAATGTCGAAAATCTGCAAGTGAATTTGAGGTTGACGAGCTGTTGGCTGTCGAGCGGACGCAGTTTGGTTCTGGCCTTAAGCTTAAGGGGAAATATTGGGGACCTTATCGGGTTGTTCGGAAAATGAGGCATGGTCGCTATGCGGTTGAGAAAGTAGGAGATGGAGAAGGTCCGAAATGTACTACCACCGTGGCAGAGTATATGAAAAAATGGTGTCCATCATTCGGGGCGAATGTGGAGGTCGGATGGCCGAATGAAGAATCGCGGTATGGTAGAGGTGACTTCGAGTGAGAATAGGTATCGATGTAATATCGATTAAAACGATATACGATGGTGAGAAGTAGTCCGTCAGTTCGAAGAGAGAGTCAGTCTAATAGAGTGAGCCGGTAAAGTTGCGTCTCAAAGTGTGAGCAGTGCATTCGGAGTGAATTTAAAAAATAAAGAATAATTTAAAATAAAGAATAATTTTACTACTAAGCTAATAAACTAATAAAATACAATAAAGCTGATAAAAATAAAACCCAGTGTGTGCGAATCGAATCTCTTCATCCCGGGGACTGAAGGAGAAAGCTGAAGGTCCACAACTTGGAGGCTCGTCCGGGATAAAGCTGAATCTCCACATACATGTCCAGCATATACATGCTCTTCCTTTAATATACCATTGAGAAAAGCTGTCTTAACATCCACCTAATTGATTTTAAATTAAACTGAACTGCTAATGATAGTATGAATTTGAAGCTCGCACTGCCAGCAACAGGGGCAAAGTCTTGCTTTATATTTGATTTGAACGCCTAGTTCGTTATATTTAATCGAAAATACCTATATTTTATCTACAATATTTTTGTTTTCTGTTTTCTTTTTATAATTGTCCAGGTGTTATTACCTTCATGGGCATTCAACTCTGTATTTATTGCTTCCTTCCAATCAGATTTATCATTTCTATGTAATATTTCTTCAAAGGAACTTGGGACTTCATCAAAAATTAAATGTGCATTTAATGCAAAATTATTAAGAGTTTAATTAGGTTCGTTATAGGATACCATTGCACTATGGGAAAAAATCCAATTTTTTTGGCATTAATTCAAAATAATGAGCTAGAGACATGAATTTTTTTTTGGATGTTCGTCAGACTTTAATTTAATTTCGGATTTTTTTGTTTTTTCAATTTGACCCTGATTTGACCCCTATAATTTTTTTCCTTTACCAAGTGTGTAAGCAAAATCTAATCAATAAATAAATCTAAATATGAAGAGTTGCACTTTATATTTTTTGCCGTTAGTAAGAATTTGACACTTCTTTTAATTTTTTGTTGTTTTTATATTATGTTTCTTATATTAATATTACAACAAAAATATTTTAGTAACATGTTTTTTATTTATAACTAAAATTAGTCACATTCTTCTTCTAATTCAATATCAAATGCAATATCCTCATCTTCTGTCCATTCGTCACTTGAATCACCTTCATGATGTTTCAAAATATGATCGGGAGATTCAAAAAAATAAAATCAATCATAAAAAATAATTATAAATAATATTGTGCTTTTATTTAATAATAAAGTAATACTGTGGCAACCAAATTAATATTACAACAGGTTATGGGTCTTGGCCATTCTATCAATAAAATTAAAATTTGCACATTACATTTTTTTTTACATATAAATTTAAATAAACAATAAAAAATACTATTATGGAAGAGATAAAGCTTATTATAAAACAGTTTAACGGTGGGAAATATTCTGTGTGGAAAAAAAGAATAAAAACAATTCTTGCTGAACAAGATGTTGGGTTAATGGGGATTTGAATTTCGCAACAGACAACAATACAGCACGTGATATTCACACTTTATTATACACTTTATTACTTTCTCTTTGTCTTTTTGTAGGCTGGTTTGCTACATTATTTTTTGGATAGATATTTTGCTGTTGATTATTAATTGGATTTTGAGCCCTGTCAATATTTAATTTTTGTTGAAATTCTTGGAAAAGTTTTGGGTTTTGTGTTGTGTCTGATTGTTTTGTTTGAGACGGAGTTGTACTATTTTCTTTTTTGTTGATTACATCTTTTATGGTGTTATTTAAAGCATTTGTATAAAGGGTAGTGTTGTTTGCATCATTTTCTAGACTTAATTTGTTTGTTATAATGTAGGACTTATCTTCTAATTCTGTTACAAACTTACGAAGATTTCCTGCATAGCTGGTGTTGTAGAGGCGTCGCAGAAGTTCCTCACAGGGGGTCTGCGTCTTTAATTCATTGATGAGGAATGTTCTTAGTGCCGGCCAGGTGTAGTCTTGTCCAATTTGCGAGAGCCGTTGTGCCTCTCCAGTGAGCTGCATCTCGATTGCGCTGAACAATATGTTATGCTGCCTTATATCATGGGTTGGATATAGGTGCATAATAAAATCTATCCTCCTTATAAACGACGTCAGATTTTCTGGAGCTCCATCGTAATTTGCCACCTGTCTTAACGAAGACAGTGTTTGATTGAGGTGGGCTTCGGTGAGTTCTACAGCCATTTTTATTTTTAGTGGTGTTTTATTTTGTTCGCACAGAAGTTGGCGTTTTTTCCACAATTGGAGTTTATGGTTGTAACACAGTTAATATTTCCGCACACAGTTGGCGGAGATATTTTAATTTTTCGAAGCATGAAATATAATTTGGGTCGTTTATATTTATTTTAGCTCCTTTCTTTAATCCTAGAGTTAAAGGTTTTGCAATATGTGCAAAGTTGGGTGTAAATTTCCGGAAGAATCCGCATAATCCTAAGAATGATTTAATTTCTTTTGGATTTTTTGAATTGCCTGACTTTATCTGGGTTAGGTTTTAAACCATCTGTTGTTATTATATGACCAAGGAATGCTGTTTCCTTTTTCATAAATTCGCATTTGTCGAGTTGGAGTTTAAGATTAGCTTCTCTTAGTTTGTTAAATACCTTTCCGAGTGATAGTATGTGTTCCTCCAATGAAGTGGAGTACACAATGATGTCATCCAGATAAACAAGGCAATCCTTATAAATAAGGTCTTCCAAAAGATTCATGCATCTTTGGAATGTTGCCGGGGCATTTTTAAGACCAAATGGCATACGTGTGTATTCGTAATGGCCATGTTTAGTTGAGAAAGCTGTTTTTGCAATAGCTTCAGGATCCATTTGAATTTGATGAAATCCCTTAGCTAAATCAATGGTGGTAAAGTATAGGCATTTCACCAGTTTGTCGAGAATTTCGTCCATGACTGGCATTGGAAATTTGTCATCTATTGTGACTTCATTTAGATTTCGATAGTCAATGACTAATCTGAATTTTTGTTTTTTGGAAGCATCTCCTTTTTTTGGAACGATCCAAATGGGTGAACAGTAGGGGAATTCGATTTTCGAATGATACCCTATTCAATCATTTCATTTATTTGTTTGTTGACTTCCATATCAAATGTTTGGGGATATTTGTATGGTCGTTTATAGATTGGGTCCTCATGTTTTGTATGAATAGAGTGCTTTATTGTACTCGTGAAAGCCAAATTTTCACCTTCGCGGTACTGAATGTCACTGAATTCGTACAAGACTTTTTTTAGTTTTTGAGTTTCTTCGTTGTTTAAATGGTCGAGTCTATACTCATTGCTTTCTATTATTTCGTTTTCAATCGCTAAATTTGTTTCTGGGTCCCTTTTTGTGGGTGGGTCCAAAACTTCTATGTTTTTTTCTTCTTCTATTTCTTCAACATCTCTAAAGTAAAATGTATAGTTTCCTAATTTTGCGTATTCTTCTTCATAATTTATTTGTGCTTTGCAGGCTTTTAGGAAAGTTCTGCCTATCAATATGTCGTATTTATTTGAAAATTTATGGATATAAAATTTTTGTTCTGTCGGACAAAGTTTGCTGGGTGCAAGGAAAATAATTTCTTTTAGTTCTACTGCTCCTTCAATCATGTGAATTTTGGAATCTCCTAAATAGGTTTTGAAATTAAAAAAGTTTTCGGACATTATATTGATTGAAGAGCCTGAGTCGACTACACATCTCAAAGGTTTATTGTTCATCATTATTCTGATGAAGGACTTGTCTCTATCTCTTCTTCCGATTGATCCGAGGCATTCTGATGAAAATTTTCGGATGTGTCCATTTTGCTAATTCCACTATTACTTTCTCTTTGCCTTTTTGTAGGCTGGTTTGCTACATTATTCTTTGAATAGTTGTTTTGCTGTTGACTATTCATTGGATTTTGAGCCCTGTCAATATTTAATTTTTGTTGAAATTCTTGGAATAGTTTTTGGTTTTGTATTGTATCTGATTGTTTTGTTTGAGACGGAGTTGTACTATTGGGTACAAAAGTTTTTCCACCTTTTTGATTCTGATTTTGGCTTTGATTTGATTTTCTTATTTCTGTTATACTATTCTCGTATAACCCTTCTCTTTGAGCTACTTGCTTCAATTTGCTGACTGTGGTTATATCGTATCTAGCTAAAGTCATGAATAATCTATCGGGTAATTTTTTGTTTATTACGTCTTTTATAGTGTTATTTAACGCGTTTGTATAAAGAGCGGTGTTATTTGCATCGTTTTCTAGACTTAATTTGTTTGTGATAATATAGGATTTATCTTCTAGTTCTATTACAAACTTACGAAGGTTTCCTTTATAGTTGCGTCTTCAATTCATTGATTAGGAATGTTCTTAGTTCCGGCAAGGTGTTGGCTTGTCCAATTTGCGAAAGTCGTTGTGCCTCTCCAGTGAGCTGCATCTCGATTGCGCTGAACAATATGTTATATTGCCGTATGTCATGGGTTGGATATACATAGGTGAATGATGAAATCTTCTCTGGTGCTCCATCGTAATTTGCCAGCTGTCTTAACGAAGACAGTGTTTGATTGAGGTGGGCTTCGGTGAGTTCTACAGCCATTTTTATTTTTAGTGGTGTTTTATTTTGTTCGCACAGAAGTTGGCGTTTTTTCCACAATTGGAGGTTTATGGTTGTAACACAGTTAATATTTCCGCACACAGTTGGCGTTTTTGTTCCACAATTGGAGTTTTATGGTTGTAACACACACAGTTAATATTTCCGCACACAGTTGGCGTTTTTGTTCCACAATTTAGAATTTTATGGCTGTAACACACACAGTTAATATTTCGGCACACAGTTGGCGTTTTTGTTCCACAATTGGAAAATTTTTTTTTTTGTTGCAACACACAGTTGATATTTCCGCGCACAGTTGGCATAAATATTTTTCACTGTTGTAGACTTTTGTGCGTTCCCGTAAGTTCTTGATGTCGGATCGGAATTTTATAGTGATTATTCACTAATTCTATGTAACGCACGGATAATAATTCTATGTGTCACACGGATAGAATAACAAGTTCACTTTTACCGATCCTACCGACTGCGCCAATTAAATATCTGGTCTTTCCAGAGAGGAAAAAAAAAAAATTGTTTTTGTTGACTTAAAAACGGGGACCTTATTCAATGAATGAATACTTAAAACTAAAGTACATAAAGTATATATATTCTTGATCAGCATGAGAAGCTGAGTCGTCCATTCTAGAATATATGTAATAATTACTATAAAAAAACCATGACTCAAACTTTAACGCATAATGATTACTATTCAAAGTTTAATAAATCAAAATAGGATTTTCCTTTTTTTTTATACCCTTGAAGACGGTATTATAAAATTGGTCAGATGTTTGTAACGCACAGAAGGAGACGTTTCCGACCCCATTAAGTATATATATTCTTGATCAGCAAGAGAAGCTGAGTTGACATAGCGATGTAAAAATTGGAGTATCGTTATGAAATTTACATATGTGATAATATTGGATATAAAACCCCAGATCCCAAAATTTGAATGTGATCTGATAAATAGAACACAAGCTACAGTCGATATAAATCGGTTCAAGCGTTTCCGGCAGCGCTGCTTGCTGCCAACTACGTCATCATCAAATCATGTACATATACGTCATCGTATATTTATAATACACTACTAGCAAACCCGGCGAACTTCGTAACGCCTAACAGTCAAAGAATTTCGTGTTACCTTTTAGCTTGAAACTTGCCATTTAAAATGGTGGCCTCAATCACGTTCTTCATTAATTTTTTAATAACCAATCGTGTGTCATTGCACAGCCGTGGTGGGTTCAAGTTACGGAGCAAAATCACCGGAGATCCCACTTTCAATTGTAAGTGGTGCGGTGGCATGCCTGGCAAATCCAAGGAATTCAAAAATTCTACTGGGTAATTTACAGCTTCGATAGTATTGCAAACTGTATTAACAGATTTGTATGACACAGAGTCTGTTGGCAACAATTGTTGTATCTTGAAATTTAATCCATGAACGTCCACATTTTTCGCTGCTAAAATGGCTCTTTCTGCCAGCCACTCAAGATTTATATATTGTGTGTGTACATCGGGAAATATACAGTCGATGAGAACATCTTGCGAGTGGACGATTGTGCAAAAACCGGTTGGTAATTTTATTGATCCAGTATTTTCATGTACGGCAACTTTCCCATTGCCAATATCTAATAGCTGTTTCGAAAAAGTTTCGGCGGATGGATCCTGAAGCGTTTGAACGCGCATGTTCACATGCCCTGCCACGCTTGGCTGTGCCCGCTTTTGAAAAATTAAAATTGCGGTTGGTAATTTTATTGCTGAAATTCAAGTTAAACCCTTGAAGTAGATGTCTTTGGATATGTTGAACGTCTTATTACTATGTTAAATTCTATTTAACTCTATTGCTGAGTTGCAGTTAAGTATAAATTACAGTCTATTTGTTAAGCAATATACATTTGAGTGATTTATAAATGAAAAACGAAAGCTGGCATACTACGAAAACATTCAATGTAAAAGTAATTTAGATTGATGGCAAAAGGTTGAGCAAAATCTTTTACTACTCTTAAAGCTTGGGTATAAAAAATAGATATCCATGAGTTTTCATATTCTTAATGAATGAATTACCTGTTACCGGATCTCGTTGCTTAAGGTTTATGCAATATCCGTCTTGTCCCTTCCAAAAAATGAGTGGATATTGGAGAGCATCATATAAACGATGGGTATCAGGAATGGACTGAAGAGAATTATTTCTTCTTCGAATCACGATTTGTCGCGTAGCTGTATGGTCGCCAACCATGATTCCAGCCACGTCGTCAACAACAGGTGCGTTGAATCGACGTATATGCCCTCCAGCTGGTGTTCTATCAGGATTGATGAAAATAGCGTGATTGTCACTTTGTAGCTTATGCATATGTGATTTGAATAATTTCAACAATTCGTTGTGCTCATTTAACAGAGCGTCGAGCTCGCTGACAATGCGCGTTGCAAATGGTGAATTGAGGTGATTATAGTTGCAACGTGTATTCACGCGATTGGCGAGTGCCCGTTCAGAGTCCTCGCCACCCATAAAGTAAATTTGTAAAAATTGGTAGTAATGAGCCGACTTTGTGGTAAATTTGGCCTTTGATTTTGAATGTGGAATTAAATTGTTGACTATTTGCAGCAGTATTTTTAACTATTTCCGTTGCTCCGAACTATGTCATTTGAAAACATGAATTGAATTGCCGAATTGAACGCAAGAACAGCGAAGAATTTGGATCAGTACCAATAAGGAGGCCGTGCAATGGTTCCGGCGGTGTTTCAATTTCTGGAAGTTTCACTTTTCCTGATGAGCAACACATCCCAATTGGCTCATTTTTAAATTTAAGGGCTTGACAGTGCGGGCATTCCTTGTCCAATGTAGCAATTACCACTTTGGAATGAGCGTAATGTTCAACATCAGGCTCATACTGAAATGCTAGTCGAAGAAATGAATGTGATGTAAATGCTCGAAGTACTTGTTGATGTTGGTCAATCCCTCTACGTCTGTTGTCTACGAATCTGCGCGATTCTCTTCGTTCCAATTGTCTTTGTTGGTTTCGCTCATCTCGTACCTCTTGTAATTGTGATGCACGTAACTGCGCCATTCTTACACGGACATCTGCATTACTTTGTTGCCTTTCTGCATCTGATCTTATTGCTCTTCTATCTTGCATGCCTCTAGATCTGTTTGTTTGACGACTCAAATTAGCCCCCCTGCGTGTTCGTGGCATTGTTGTAATAAATCAAGTTGGAAAACTGATTGGTGTATAACGTGTATTATTTTCTTGATCAATAATTAGCGCAGCGAGTTCGGTCGCACTCGAGTTGTAACAACGACTGAACTCGATACGCACAATTCTTGTGCGCGCCTTCCACCGAACCACACTCGGCGACAGCGACAGAACGCTTGTCCTGAAGTTAAAAGAAAATTTCAACTGTTTGTTCCGAAAAAAAAACTGGAAAATTAAATTTTTGTATACGGAAATCCCCAAACGAAGCCGTGTGAACTCAACAGTGTACATCACCTTACTGAAATCTAGAAAGTCTCAACGTTGTATATGGTTTTTCACGGCCTGTTTCGATTGGAAGATTTAAATTATTTTTGTTGAATTTCATCTCTTATCAAGTATGCCGTGTGTCTAATTTCACTCGTATAAAACACAGGGTAGTTCAGATATCCAGCACAGTTAGTCAGTTTTAATCGTGAGCTCGTTATTATTTGGGTATAAAAAATAGATGTTGGCCTATTCTCAGTCCTACACGATCTGCATAAAAAATTTCGTGAGAATCGGTCGAGCCGTTTCGGAGTAGTTTTGTAACAAACACAAACACACTCGAGAATTTTATATATATAGATAATTGTAAGATTTAAAATGCCTCGCTTGTAGAGAACATCTGCTGAACAACGACGACGTTCAATGGAGCAGGAGTCCAACACTGCTCAGCAACGGGACGCAGAAGCCCACTTTGGTGCTCGCCAGGATCCTGATTATCGTTCAATGGAGCAGGAGTCCAACACTGCTCAGCATATTGCTCGGAGACAGGATGACGCGTTCAGGCAGCAAGAGCGCGAACGGGACGTTGAGGCCCCCTTCGGTGCTCGCCAGGATCCTGATTATCGTTCAATGGAGCATTTATATTGTCTAATAATCATCAAATGTGTTTTGAATTCTGTAGTTTAAAAAATATTTAAGCATTTTAATAATACGACAATTAATTCTGTTGATAATAAAGAACTACAAAGGTATATAAACTTCGGCATCGGCAAGTTAGCTTCTTTGATAATTTTTAAATTATTATAATTTATCCCTTAAAACAATATCAATATTTTAATGCTATAGCGTGAACAATATTTTTTGTTAGTACATCTTTAGCTAACACTGGATGGTTTACCCACTCGAGAGCATGCGACGTATAATTGCCCGTATGAAAAACATGGTGTTATCAAATCAACAACGGGTGCATTGAATCTACGAATGCTCTCCAGCTGGTGTTTTATCAGGATTAATGACGATAGTGTAATTATCACTTTTGGTGCATATGTGATTTGAATATTTTCAACAACTCGTTGTGCTCGTTCTAAAGAGCATGTAGCTCGCTGACGATGCGCCTGGCATTAAGTAAATCAAGGTTATTATAATCACAACGCGTCAAATACCCTTTCAGAATCCTCGCCCCCCATAAAGTAGATTTTTAAGAATTTATGTGGTTCGTTTGGCATTGGCACCAGTGAGCCTATTTTTGATAAAATTTGCCTCTGAATTTGAATGTAGAATTGAATTGTGGGCCATCTCCCCATGCGCCTCTCGCTTAGGTGTTGATTTAAAAAATTCATTTCTTTTCATTAATTGCAAAATAGGCACAACTAGTCAGAAGTCGAGGCTAAAAATCTGAAACTGGGCCTCTTCTCTGTTAGTCTCTGTTTAAAACTTCCTTTCAATAATTTGTACCAATGCTTGGCAACAAGGATACTAATCAGCAGAACTCCTGCCAAAAGCATTTTCTCCACGAGAAGTAGTCTCTACTATTTGAAAGCCTCTTTCTAGGAAGCTGTTGGCATATTTGTTTCCTGCTTTTTTTTTGGCAGTCACTTTATTTCACTCTCTCTCTGTCTCACTTTCCCTCTCTCTCTCTCTCTCTTCGACTGTTTCGGTAGCTGCCTGCATTTCCTTTTGCTGCAGTTTTTGCCAGTTTTCACCATTTGTTTGCTATTGTTGTTTCTGGCCCCTGTCGACGCCGTCTGTCGCAAGAATTTATACGTATGCGATATACGTCGACGCCACCATCAAACAATGAATTTTATGGCCGCAATGCGTGAGTTTGTTCTTCCCTTTGCTTTTGTTTATGGAGATTTTAAGTTGAGTACTTGAAATTGATTGGAGAAACTATGGGTAAAAAATTAGACCGAAACATTTCACATAAAACTCAAGTTGTAGGGCCACAAAAGGCAATATAAAAGTCACAAATGGGAAATGTTTGCATTCAGTTCAATGTGGCAAGAAAGTATATTTAATGCACATTATAGACTTAAAAAATTTTAAACAATATTATTTTATAATAAACTAGCAAACCCGGCGAACTTCGTAACGCCTAACAGTCAAAGAATTTCGTGTTACCTTTTAGCTTGAAACTTGCCATTTAAAATGGTGGCCTCAATCACGTTCTTCATTAATTTTTTAATAACCAATCGTGTGCCATTGCACAGCCGTGGTGGGTTCAAGTTACGGAGCAAAATCACCGGAGATCCTACTTTCAATTGTAAGTGGTGCGGTGGCATGCCTGGCAAATCCAAGGAATTGAAAAATTCTACTGGGTAATTTACAGCTTCGATAGTATTGCAAACTGTATTAACAGATTTGTATGACACAGAGTCTGTTGGCAACAATTGTTGTATCTTGAAATTTAATCCATGAACGTCCACATTTTTCGCTGCTAAAATGGCTCTTTCTGCCAGCCACTCAAGATTTATATATTGTGTGTGTACATCGGGAAATATACAGTCGATGAGAACATCTTGCGAGTGGACGATTGTGCAAAAACCGGTTGGTAATTTTATTGATCCAGTATTTTCATGTATGGGAACTTTCCCATTGCCAATATCTAATAGCTGTTTCGAAAAAGTTTCGGCGGATGGATCCTGAAGCGTTTGAACGCGCATGTTCACATACCCTGCCACGCTTCGCTGTGCCCGCTTTTGAAAAATTAAAATTGCGGTTGGTAATTTTATTTGCTGAAATTCAAGTTAAACCCTTGAAGTAGATGTCTTTGGATATGTTGAACGTCTTATTACTATGTTAAATTCTATTTAACTCTATTGCTGAGTTGCAGTTAAGTATAAATTACAGTCTATTTGTTAAGCAATATACATTTGAGTGATTTATAAATGAAAAACGAAAGCTGGCATACTACGAAAACATTCAATGTAAAAGTAATTTAGATTGATGGCAAAAGGTTGAGCAAAATCTTTTACTACTCTTAAAGCTTGGGTATAAAAAATAGATCTCCATGAGTTTTCATATTCTTAATGAATGAATTACCTGTTACCGGATCTCGTTGCTTAAGGTTTATGCAATATCCGTCTTGTCCCTTCCAAAAAATGAGTGGATATTGGAGAGCATCATATAAACGATGGGTATCAGGAATGGACTGAAGAGAATTATTTCTTCTTTGAATCACGATTTGTCGCGTAGCTGTATGGTCGCCAACCATGATTCCAGCCACGTCGTCAACAACAGGTGCGTTGAATCGACGTATATGCCCTCCAGCTGGTGTTCTATCAGGATTGATGAAAATAGCGTGATTGTCACTTTGTAGCTTATGCATATGTGATTTGAATAATTTCAACAATTCGTTGTGCTCATTTAACAGAGCGTCCAGCTCGCTGACAATGCGCGTTGCAAATGGTGAATTGAGGTGATTATAGTTGCAACGTGTATTCACGCGATTGGCGAGTGCCCGTTCAGAGTCCTCGCCACCCATAAAGTAAATTTGTAAAAATTTATAAGGTTCGTTTGGCATTGGTAGTAATGAGCCGACTTTGTGGTAAATTTGGCCTTTGATTTTGAATGTGGAATTAAATTGTTGACCATTTGCAGCAGTATTTTTAACTATTTCCGTTGCTCCGAACGATGTCATTTGAAAACATGAATTGAATTGCCGAATTGAACGCAAGAACAGCGAAGAATTTGGATCAGTACCAATAAGGAGGCCGTGCAATGGTTCCGGCGGTGTTTCAATTTCTGGAAGTTTCACTTTTCCTGATGAGCAACACATCCCAATTGGCTCATTTTTAAATTTAAGGGCTTGACAGTGCGGGCATTCCTTGTCCAATGTACCAATTACCACTTTGGAATGAGCGTCATATTCAACATCAAGCTTATACTGAAATGCTAGTCGAAGAAATGAATGTGATGTAAATGCTCGAAGTACTTGTTGATGTTGGTCAATCCCTCTACGTCTGTTGGCTACGAATTTGCGCGATTCTCTTCGTTCCAATTGTCTTTGTTGGTTTCGCTCATCTCGTACCTCTTGTAATTGTGATGCACGTAACTGCGCCATTATTACACGGACATTTGCATTACTTTGTTGCCTTTCTGCATCTGATCTTATTGCTCTTCTATCTTGCATGCCTCTAGATCTGTTTGTTTGACGACTCAAATTAGCCCCCCTGCGTGTTCGTGGCATTGTTGTAATAAATCAAGTTGGAAAACTGATTGGTGTATAACGTGTATTATTTTCTTGATCAATAATTAGCGCAGCGATTCGGTCGCACTCGAGTTGTAACAACAACTGAACTCGAGACGCACAATTCTTGTGCGCGACTTCCACAGAACCACACTCGGCGACAGCGACAGAACGCTTGTCCTGAAGCTAAAAGAAAATTTCAACTGTTTGTTCCGAAAAAAAAACTGGAAAATTAAATTTTTGTATACGGAAATCCCCAAGCGAAGCCGTGTGAACTCAACAGTGTACATCACCTTACTGAAATCTAGAAAGTCTCAACGTTGTATATGGGTTTTCACGGCCTGTTTCGATTGGAAGATTTAAATTATTTTTGTTGAATTTCATCTCTTATCAAGTAGGCCGTGTGTCTAATTTCACTCGTATAAAACACAGGGTAGTTCAGATATCCAGCACAGTTAGTCAGTTTTAATCGTGAGCTCGTTATTATTTGGGTATAAAAAATAGATGTTGGCCTATTCTCAGTCCTACACGATCTGCATAAAAAATTTCGTGAGAATCGGTCGAGCCGTTTCGGAGTAGTTTTGTAACAAACACACTCGAGAATTTTATATATATAGATTAAATTCTATTAATTGGTAATGATTAAATTTTAATTAAATGTAAATTAAATTATATAACAGAAGGGAATAATAACAATATATGTGCTCACGACTGCTACTCTATATTTTAATACTGTAGATGAATGGGTAGTTTAGTAATGAGAGAAGAAATATATTCATACTTCCACAAATCTTTGTATAAATCATTTATATAGAGTATCGGCTAATTGGCATTTTATTAATGCCTATGTCATATTCAAAAAAAGTCTTTAATTATGAAGCCTGACAAAACTTTATGAAATACACTATCGAATTTGCCTTTTCATTCTGGCCTTTCATTGATTTGCCTGAAGGTTAACCAGCTGCAGCTGTTGCTGACAATTCAAAGTTCCTTTAATTTACCTAAAAATTTTGAACACTTTTTTAATTACATTGAAAACTGTAGACCGAAAGTCCAACAGTTGCAAGAGAAAATTGATTTTCCAGCAGTATGGGAAAACGCCAGGCAGGTAACACAATTCTGAATAGCTTGGCTTGAATCTGGGTTAATAAACCACAAAAGCACCATGAACTCACCAGCAGCAACAGTAATACATGAAAATTCTAGTGAACTACCTAGGAAAACAAGAGGCGATGGCAAATGGCGAGAAGGGCAATGTTGTTTATCTTGGAATGAAACGAAATGAATTCCTGAGATATAAATATTATTGTCAAAATATTTTCTTATGTTTATTGCTTATAGCTTCACTTACTTTATGAATTTTACTTTAATGTCTTTGTTTTCTTATCTTTTTGGTAATTAACTAGTAGTGTTCTTTAAAGACAAATCATTTTTCATTTTCTTGTTTTAGCTTAATAAACTGTAAACTTAAACAAAACTTGATTGACTGTCATTGGCTTGTAATTTAAGTAAATGACTAAAATGCTACATCGACTAACCTGTATGATAGCAATGGCTTTCAGTATTAGTTTTTGAATTTATCAGTGGAGTAGATGTAGAGCAATAAGGCAATCAGTAAATGCGATAATGGGAATTGAAATAATTTGCAATAGCTTTAGAGCCAGTGAGCATTCAGGGAGCAAAGGCGTGCCCATTTTTTTACAGTAGCTGTTGCTCTAACCTTACCGCGTAAATCAAAACTGTGCACAGCAAAGTTGACAGAAACGATGCCCTGGGGAACGGGGTGTAAGGTGAAAAGAGTTTTCAACTTTAACATACAACAGCCACGCAAGCTAAAATGTATGCTATAGAGTTTGTAAACACACATATACACACACACATTTGCTCGCACATACACATGAAAATGGCGTATATAATAATAACTTCATGGCTGCTGCTTACAACAAGCAACAAGAACGAAAAGAAAAAGCAAAAATATTGTTGCCTACTTGCAGGCGCAACGAGCCAAAAGCTGAAAAAGTTTTGCGTTTTTTTTTTGTTTTGAAACTGCCGCAGCCAACGTTTTAACCCCACGTTAATGTAGAGAACATGCAAAAGTCTGAGCTTGCTTCAACTACCCGCATCTCTTCTCGGTCTCAACGCTGCCGCTGGTTGAAGTTTTTATTATAGGCAAACAAAAGAAGCTAATGTTAAATTTACTGAAAACGTTTGTTTCAAGTGCTTTATGATTATTTTTTACACTTTATGTGCGTTCTTTGAAGCAAACCAGACCCAGTCTCAGACAGGTGGTGGTCTCTAGAAGAGAGAGAGAGAGAGAGAGAGAGGTAGCAAAGCCATAGCTTCAATGAATGCATTTTAAACTGATGGCATAGCCTTTAATACTGAACGATTATGCGGCACATAGACAGAGTGTGGGCAAATGAATATGGGGGACAAAGAAAAGCAAACTGCCCAGATAGCAATTGAAGCACAAAAGCATTGTAAATCATCTTGCAAAAATGGTAGAATGCAGACCAAGCTCAGGTAAAATGGTAAAGGGTAAAACAAGACCAAGTTGGACATTGGGCATACTGTTTATTTTTCATCTAACACTGAGTGAGGGGTTTCTAAGAATAAGGACAGACAGAAAAAATGAACGAGGTGAAGCATTGTGGCATGCCTTCAATGTGCCAGCGTCATGTTCACCTCTCAACCGCATTGGACACTTGTGCAAACAAAACGAGAGTAGAATCAAGCAGCTAGGCGGCACCCGTTGAGACTCGAGCATAAAAACAGTTTGCATGCACACACAGACACATGCAACTGGCCAGCCGCAGCAGGTACCCCGCCCTGTAGAACGGTAAAGCAACAGCAACAGAAATTGCCATTGAAAGTGCTAAGAGGTTAGATGACTAGATGGCTGCAATCTATGGCACACCTTGCCACCCACAATACTTAAAGGAGGCGAAGCAGTCATCGTGCAGCGAATACAAATGACCGACACTCACCCGCCGTTTTTCCCGCTCTCTTTACAATCTTGGTAAGGAAATAAAGAAATTTCGCCCCATTGCGCAAGCATTTAGTTTTGCTTTTCTCTTGCGATTTATGTTTACTTAAGAGCAACTCATTTTGCATTTTTATTGGCGAGACATAAAAACTGACAATGAACATCTAGCGTACATCCTGTCGAAAGACAAATGTCATTTTATGCATAGAAAATACTATGAGTAAGCTATTAAAAAGAAAAAGCTAGGCAGCTAAATGGAAATGTCACCAAAATGTTGCATTATAACGACTCGTTAAAATTTTCCAGCAATGAATTGTTTTAAAATTTAATTTCATTAAAAATATAAAAAATGGGGGTACTTTTAATTTATTAGTCTTGATATTTCTCAAGTTGACCAAATACTTTATCTTAGTTGTCCATTTTGTTGTGGCCTTCTGTTTTTATACCCTTGCAAAAAAGGTATATTAATTTTGGTCAGAAGTGTGCAACGCACAGAAGGAAGCATCTCCGACCATATAAAGTATATATATTCTTGATCAGCATGACGAGACGAGTTCATATAGCCATGTCCGTCCGTCCGTCCGTCCGTCCGTCTGTCCGTCCGTCCGTCTGTCCGTCCGTCTGGATCAACGCAAACTCCTCCTAGACCGTTAGAGCTACAGAGTTGAAATTTTGCATGAAGGCTTGTATATACTGCAGGCGTTGTATATCTCGGATTCAGCCGGATCGGACCACTATATCATATAGCTCCCATACAAATGGCAAAGTCACGAACAGTGACTTTTCTCAATATCTTCGTTATTTTCTGAGCTATTGTCGTGAAATTTAATATTGGTGAGTTAATTACACATATAAACGACTATGCCAAATTTGATCAAGATCGGGTGACTATATCATATAGCTCCCATAGGAACGATCGGTCGAAAACAGTGACTTTTGTCAATAACTTCGTTATTTTTAAAGTGATTGCTTTCAAATTAAATATTTGTTAGTTTAATATATCTATTAATGTCTGTGCCGAATTTGATAAAGATCGGGTAACTATATCATATAGCTCCCATAGATTAAGATTGTAGGCCGTTCTTTCAGAAACAGCTTTTTTAGATAAAACGTTTTTCCACTTTAATGGCTATAGGTAAGGAAAGAGTTACCAAAAAAATTGCAAGGGTATACAAACTTTGACGCGGTCGAAGTTAGCCCCGGCCCTCTGGTTTTTTCTTCTCTTAACTGACTATGAAATTTTGCTAACAAGTTAAAGTGGTTCTGATCAGCCTTTAGTATCTATATTTTTGCTTCGTTTTTTCATTCCCTTTTGCCCACTTCAAGATTCTAAAGCATTTTCGCTATCAGTTCTTGGGGTTTTGGCAAAGCACCCAACGTAATGCATAGTTTGGAGAAAACAAACCGACCCAGCTCCAACATAAAACCCATTAGCAGGCCAGGCGATGCAGCAGTAGCAGACGTTTTGTATTTAAGTGGAGCAAACAGCGCAACAGCAAAGTAAAAATCAAAAATTAAAATAAATTGTTGAAAAAAAAATGTTTTACGCAGCTAAAAAGGGAAATATAAACAAGCTGGTCCAAGACTTTGAATGTCCTCCCATTCTCCCTCTCTTCCGGTTTCACAGAAATACTGTTATTAAAAAATATTTCTTTTTTGTAACAGCCGAAAGACGAGAGAGGGGCAGTTGTTCGAGACAATGTTGATGGCGGGACATTTAGAGGAAGGCCGGGGGAATTGTTTGGTGGCATTCATCCGGCTGGGCAAATTGATAGGCGGCGCAAGTTTCTCTCTAGGAGACGAGTACCCAAGTTTTCGACGAGCTGACGAGCAATTACTTCCCAATCGCTTTTGGGTTTTGACTTTTCGGCCAGCCAAGACTTTAGGGCACTTCTAGCATTAATTGGAAGCAACATCGTCATCGGCATTGCCATCATCACCAACTTGAGCAAGACTTAGGAAACAAGAGGAAAAAATATGCTTCCCAAATATTATTTGTTTAGGCAAGCAATTAAAAGTAGATGGCCACAATATGAGTTCCTGAAGAGCCAGCAGCAATGATTGTTAAAATGTTGGCAAATTGAGTTTTTCGTTAGCTCGTCTGCGTGCCAGCGGGCAGGCAGGCAGGCAGGCAAAAGACAGCTTAAAGTGCCTATAGGTCACTTCGAGGCATCCTTGGCTTCTGATAATGGGACTGTGGGCCAGGGCAAAATAGGCGCAAAATGAAACTTTTAAGTGGCAGCAAAGCACAACACACAACAACTACAACAACAAAAAACCAACTGACGAAGAGAAGCATCAACCATGTGGCGATATTCCAACAAAAGTTGCCATGTGGCAGCAACTAAAAAAACAAAAACAAACAAATGCAAGGCAGCAGCAGCTGGTTAGATATATGAATATATGTGGGTTGCGGTGAAGTTACAGCAATGAAGTAACATTCGGCCTAATTCGGAATATTACACCGGTTGTAAAATGATTATAAAACATAACGCAACACTCAAAAAAGGACAGAGAAGTGGACAAGATAGCGTGACTCACTGAAAGTAAGAAATAGAGATAAACTGTGCTAATTTTCATAACGGTTTTTATTTTTGAGAAAGCAGATGACATGATTTTTAAGAATCGTTTCAAAATATTTATTAATTTTTAATGATTATCCTATTTTAAGGAATTTCAAGGGGCATATTCAGTTAGATTGACAGTTGCATGAAAAATAACTAACGACAATTCTTCACTCATCTTTTCAAACAATACCGGTGCTAGACTTATTGAAATGTCAGATACAACATGACTAAAAACTATAGAAATTCAATAAAATGTCATTATCAATTTGCACCGCCTGCTGTTGCCATGGCATTTAGTTGAAAACAATGTGAGTGTCAGAATGATGTTATGGCAAATACATTCGCTGCTTTTAGGCGCGTGCCGACATCAAAGGCAACGCAAAAGACAATTGGGCAATTGTAGAGAGAGAGAGAGAGAGAGAGAGGGATGGTAATAAAATGACAGTGACAGTCAGTCCGTTCGTCCCTCGAATGACAGTAAAAAAACAGGAGTCAACAGCAGTTGACAATTGAAGTTTTTCTTTGGCACTCGCATTACGAAAGCTGGGCGAACGTGGCGTATGCGCAATGTGAGAAGCGGCAATACGTTCAGTCAGCGAAAGAAGATTGACAGGCTGTAGAAAATGCAATAATCATCACCTAGACAGAAAACTTGCAAAGTGCAAAAAAAACAGACATAAAGAACACAAAATTAAAGTGGAAATATCTTAAAAACTGTTGAACTAACTAGATTAAATCATAAGCATGTGTATATTTGCTTAACCAGAGAAAGAAAAAAAATTATATTGAAATGTGTTTGGAAATGGCAATTTACGCACTGTTAGGGACACATCTACATACATACAATATGCTGCAGGCAAGGCAAATCCAAGTGCTTCCTCCTTTTTTTTCGGTTCTTCAAATGTTTGCAAGCCCCAACCCCTTTGGGCAAAACACAGAGACACAAACACACACATATACACTCACACAAATGCACAAATAGATATCTTTTGGTGATTGTCGATTTGATTACGTCAGTGGTAGCTGGGCCAGTTGGTCAACTTTGTGTGTCCCCTGGCATGATTCGAAGTTGAAATTTGTTTCAGCCTCTCCTGAACCAAATTATGCCAAGTATTTGCTTATTACTTTTTCTCTATCTTTGACTTATTTGGGTCTCTATATATATATATATAAGAAAAAAAAAACACAATTTGACCACATATCAAATTTATCAAAGTGTGGGAGAGTATAATAATAGAAAGTTGAAACAAATCGAGTTCACGAAAATTTTAATTTATGCTGGTCTACATATTTGATTGAAATAGGCATAGATATGCATAGACCGTATTTAGCAATTGAATGTCAACGACTTCTAACTGGGCCAAGAATTGTTCAATTGTTCGATAAGTAAAATCGTTTCAGAGTTTCACACCTACATATGTACATAAGAAGGATTGGTTTGATAAAAAATTGTTAAAGCATTTTTCTGGAATTTTAAAGTTTACAAAACAAATTTCTAAATTGATTTTATTGATTAGCGAATGCTTGACAATAATTAGTTTCTGCACAGTGTGAAGGCTAAAACTTCAATCGTTGAAAATTTGCGATATGCCTCTATGGTTTTGGCTGTTGTCAACTTGTGCCTAATTTGAGCGTTCCCAAATGCTCGGAGCAGCAGCAGCTTGGCATGGCCTGGCATAGCAAAATTTGCCCATGGACATGCCCAGGTGATGGCTGGCCGACGTTTGGTATGGATAAGAGGGGAACGCAGTCGGCAGTGCACACACAATCCGTACCTCTCAGTTCTAACTGGTTCTCTCATGGCTGCATGAGCGTGAGCTAATTAGGCAAAGTTTCGCCTGCAGGTTGCTGGCAAATTTTTTGTCAGTTGGTCGACAACTGTCAGTTGCATTGCCTTTTGCAACTGCTGCAACTATAGCAGCAGCGACATCAAGTGCAAATCTAATTGGAGATTTTAAGTCCTGTTTTCCGGTTTAATTACATAATTATAAACGAAATTATAAGCTGCGGCCTTTGGCAACGGAGATTAGACGGGAAATTGCCAAAAGCAAATGTTCAGCTGAGTGAAGTTTAGTTCGGTTCAGTGGAATGCACTACAGAAGGATGAGTTATTATGAAGATGAGAATGTACAATGTTTGAGTTGCATTAGATGCTAATTTACACATTTTGATTTGCGGTTTCTGTCGAGTCATTCGTGGGAATTGAGGGAGGTGTGAAGGAGGCAGGTAAATCACCTTTGTCCTACGCCTTCAACTTGGCCTGATAACATTATGCGGCATTTTTCTACAGCTTAATGCATAATTTGCGTCCTGGGAATAACGACAGCAGCTTCAACAGCAGCCCTCAATCTCTTTTTCTTTCTCTTTAAGGGAAAAAGGAAGAACAAGATGGGTGGCTGGGCAATGTAGTGAAGGGAAGCTTCGTAAGTGCTTGGCAGTACTTACCGACTCTCTGACTGCCATTAGATTATTTTATGTTGAGCTGCTGCTTGGGTGGCATTTTTGGGATTTGACTTTGTCAAGGCGTTTGCCTACTCACTGGCCTATCAAGATCCTGGCTGGTTTGTATGCTTCATGCTTGTATTGAATTGAGGGTATACGGGAGAAGAGAAGTGTTGACTGCATTTAAGCCTCTAAACGGCAATACCAAAAGGAGATAGATAAATGGACGAAAAGGAAAAGAGTCAAAAAAGAAATTACTGAAGATGCCAGATTATGATACTGTTATATCTATTGAGGCTTAGATGTGAGCCAAGCAGGTAGACCAATGCAAATTGTATCCGATAGATAAAATAAAAAGAATATCTTAGTAAATAAATTCAGTGAAAATTTCTGGTATAAAACTTTCGCTTTTATCTCTTTCAATGTCAGCAATAGCAAGCATAAGCATTGATTCAAAGCTGGTGACATAATTTCTATTTTTTGCGCCTTTTGTCTTCCTTTCCCTTCTAATCTTTGGTGGGCTTATATGGCGTATGAACAATCCCTTTTCCTCAGATGTTCCTTGTAAACATTCTTGTTGGTTGTTTTGTTTTCTTTCCCAAGCTAAAATAAGACATATTATAAATTTTCTTGTCTTGACAGAGATAAGCACAAACTTCATGGCATACATGCTGAGCAGGCGGCTAATCAGCAAATAATTTGATTGAAGGACTTGGCTTTTGGGTTCATGGGTGTCAGGAGAACGGGGTGTTTGCCGAACTAGCCAACAAATGTGCTGTGCTGTGACTAATTCACAATAATTATACCCTCTCGATAAGAGATACTTCTTGTAATTAGAAGACGCCAAAAGGGCGCCGCTTAATGAGAAAAATTATGGAAGCAAAAGGCCAAGAAAATTTTGTAATTGCATATGCAGAAAATGTTTTAGGCGTAAGCAAAGCAACAAAAATGTTCCTAATATCTTATTCAAATTGAAAATGAGAACATAAGCAGACTTTCAGACTTGAGACTTGAGACTTGACACATATGACATATAGCAAACTCCAACTCCCAAAAAAAGAAATACATTTCTCGAAACTCAATTACGAATTCATTTCGCTTGTCAACTTTGACAGACAAAAAGGGAGACAGAAAGATAGAACAAGTATATGCGTATGTGTGTTTGTGTGTATCTCTTATAAGCAGCGGGCACTAATTTCAGCTTGTAAACATATTTTAACAAAGATGTCAACAGACGTGTGACAAAGAGATGAGATGACTTCTGCGAAAAAGGGCAAAGCGGAGTAAGGGCGACAGCGCCCTAGCAGAGATATATGTCTTTCATATAGAAATATCATAAACAATGTCATTTCACATGCAAATTTATTTATGAAAATAACACACACAGAAAAAGCAGCAAGAATGATACGAAACAAAAAAGAAAAACCCAGAGAAGTTTACTAAAAAGACAAGGGCCAGGAACAGAAATGCCAAACAAAAAAGGGGTCAGTAGGATGGAAAGAAAACGAAAGAAAAATCACAGAACCAACGCACATGCTCGATTGAAAATGAGCTGTTGAGCTCAGCGCAAAAGGACGACCAAGGAGACAACACGAAAAACAAAACAAGAGAGAGGGCAAAAAAAAAACCAAGAAATGGAAGAAGAAAATTCAAGCGTAAAGCAAAAGTAACTTAAGCAGCGGCAAACTGAGCAAATAAAGTGTGGGGTAACCTTGGTTGGTATAGGACAACAAAGTGAAAGTTACGGCACTCACTCACACACACGCACATTCTCTCACAGAGGCACACACACATATTGAGACCCGCACACGAAGTGCTGAAAAATTCAACAGCATGTGGCCGCATGCCGCATGGAGGATAATTTTCCTCTTTTTTTTATATCTTGAGTAAGTAAGAGTATTCCAATTGGGGTAAACGTAATTGGCATTGTTTTAGTAATGCATCTCCATAATAGAGTATTTGCAGATCGCCTATATTTTATTTCACTTAACTGCCTACTGCTTTGCGCTTCCTCGTATTTTTGGCTTCGTTTTCGGACTACAACATACAGCATATGAGAGGCAGAGGCGGAGAGGTAGCCCCGATATCTTTATGTTTCATGCAGACAACGCAAAACAATATGTGTATCTGTATGTATATATCTATTTATGTATATATAGGGCCAATATTTTGATAAGTGTAAGCAAAAATAAACAAGCCGTGAAAAGAAGAACCGAAAAGTTGTGCAATCGTCGGCTCAACAAACCCAAAACCGAAACCAAACCAAGCCAAACCATTCAAGAAAGGTTAAGATTGAGTTTGAGTTTCTCTAGGGAATAAATGCCAAAGAAGAGATGCCTCCTCGCCTTGTCGGTAGATGGGGACATTGTCCATTGGTTAAGAAAGTTTCAGATTCTTTTTTTGCTTACAGCAAACTGTTTTCGTTTTCCGTTTCAGTTTCCATAAGTGGAGAGTGAGTGCATGTGACGTGTATGGCTTTTTGAGTGGGGCTACTTTGCTTTTTATGGCATGCTTCGTGGGGTAAATGAGGGAATGATTTGAGTCTAAGCAAATAGGGGAACAACTTACTTCCGTTGGGGGAAATTGTGTACTGATAATAGTGAAAAGGCTGAAAAAAAAGAATAATAAAAAAAGTAGCTACAAATAATGGTAATAATTTACATAAAATATGATGACATAATCAAATAATTAATTTCGTTTAGTTTTTTTGATATAAAAGCTCTTTAATGACACATATCTATTCACCACTAAATTCAACAATACTACGCTTCAGAGAAGGGAATTTCCGC